>NW_009647211.1:304796-310061 GCF_000708025.1 Charadrius vociferus
AGGAATACATTTTGTGTCTGCTTCAAACATCTGTTTACACCTTTGAACTCCCGTGCACAGAATTTATTCGGTGTTTAAGACATGGCTATCTTTGTCAACAAATCACCCCCTCTCTGAGGAACCTGGTTCCTTCCCTCTTGAAGCATTTATCTGTTTTAAAACATGCTAATGACTTAACATAAAAGCTTCCTTGGGGCTCTGCCTTTGTTCTAGCTGGGCTGGGAGAAGCAGCAATCTTTGCCCATAAAAAGTGAAGTTCCAGTGTGTGTTAGCATCACCTCATTCTGAGCCTTAATATTTAGTGTTTCACCTGTGTATGCTCATCCCTTTAATCCTCATCACCTTCTTTATTTTCAGAACAAATAAAATAAAGCAAAAAACTATTCCTAAATGGACATGCAGTCTTGACAACAACTGATACTCCTGCTGGCACATAGACTCCTTTGCTACAGGCTGTCCTCTGCTTGCCCTGTTCTCTTCCAATGCTCACATCACCACATTGCTCCCGACAATTTGTCATTTAAATACTCACGAATTCCTTGGTGAAATCTTCAGGTCAAAGCCCTCTTTTTAAACCAGACACACTTCTGCACCTACACCTGCTGCACATAGGGCCGACTGAAGATACACCTGACCCACTGCGGCATTTCACAGGGTGCTGACAACAACCACTAGCCAGCAACCTCACTGGCACCACCAGCTGCACGACTGCTGTCTCTTAGCATGGAGATGCTCAGACAGAAGATGCCTGTGGTCGGTGGGCTGCATCTACAGCCATCACACCTTCCTTTTTCTCGGGGTGGCAGACACCTTTGGTCTTCTCCTCCTACTTCAGTTTGCAAGCCCAGACCAGAGGTAATGAAGAGCAGGTTTCTCTCAGTAGGAGTCATAAATGGCAGCTGTGGGAGTTCCCATGAACTCGATCTCAGCAGCACTTCGTGCTTGCCGCCCCCGAGTGCCTGCTGCCGAGTGCTTGCTGCCAAGTGCTGGAGGCAGGCTACGCTGACACCCGGCTCCTGGCTTGCCTTCTGGAGGTCCTATTGGCTGCATGTCTTCCCACCTGGACCCTGGGTGGCCTTTCCACAGAGCCTGGCACCAGCTGTGGGTGTTTCAGATACCGCATGGGTCTCCAAGCCCTTGCATATCTCTGTAGTATCTGAGGCTTTTGAAGGTTGAAACAGCAACAGACAGAAAAGTCTGGGGAGGACCGATAACAAAACAAAATAAACTGAAGAGAAAATGAGACATGGGCAGAAGCAAGCCCTCAGAACTGACGCATTTATTTCATGGGTGCTTGTTAAACTCCAGCCCAGGTTAACACTTGCTTGGTGTCACTCTCTGCCTGCTGCTCGTAGTCATGCAAAATGAGTTTGCTGGTCTCCCACCAGCTAATCCAGCCACCCTCAAGTATTCCTTGGCTGACATCTCTGAAGGAGAAGTCAAGTTTTAATGCAAACAGGGGAGACCAGGACTGTTTTTCGACTGACATCTGCAAACCAAAGGTGTTTGAATACCTCCTCGTTTCAAACGTACGCTTGTTGTGGTTTTAAAGAACACCTTACAAAGACGGCCCGTGCAAACCTCTTTCCAAAAATAAAGACAAAAGCTTGAGTCCATGGCAATTTATCTGCATCCATTTGAATCCCTGAAAACAAAAGGTTGATAAGGAAAAATTATATTCACCACTGATCTAGTGACTGCAGCAGAGAGATGGTGCTCCCCTCACTGCCCCCCTGCAAAAGAAGAAAGCAAGCCTTTTATCTATGAAAAGCATTTTAGACAAAAACAGGAAGTCATTAAACGCCAATAGTCAGGATTCCAACTGATTTCTACATTCATAAAGATATGTGAAGCTAATCTCTGCCTAAAAGCCTGGCTGTTGCCAAAGCAATCTGAGTATTTATCTCTGTGTAAAGACAAATGGTAGTCCCTGTGGAGTTTCACTGTTGCCAAAAACTTGACACACAGAGGAAATTTTGGTGTCTTTTTCATCTTTCAGGCATTCTGGACGAGCCTTTATGCTCTATTGTGGACACAAGCGCTCCTACAGTCCCAAATCAGTGGCCGTGGCTTGGCTGGAAAAGGAGCACAAAAGCCCAGCTGACAAGAGGTTCCTGAGGCTCATGGTACTGGTCTCCCTGGGTCACGGTGACACAGGACAAAGAAAAGCAGGCAACAGATGTCTGGGAAAAATTAGAAGCAAGAAACTGCCTTTCAGTCCATACTGAACCTACTTGCATCCCCTAGTCCAAACTCAGCCAGGATCCTTTTTGTGGGCACCGATTACTCCTGGTCATGACTTGGGGTGCCAGGTGGGGGACAGACCCATCCCTAAATGACAAGAGGACCCTGTCCTAGGGGTCCAGGTGAGGCTTTCAAGTCCCAGATGTGGGGCAGCTGGATGTGACCAGGTCTGGTGGCAATGCAAACGTGCCTAAGCAAACGTGAAGGCTCACTGCAAGAGGTCATCTGAGGCAGGAGCGGGACAGCTGGCACCCTGCAGGCAGGGCTCACAAACTGGACTCTGTTCTGCCTGCCTCTGCGAGGTATATTTAACATGCTTGGGACTTGGGTGTTTCACCGCTTCTCCAGTACCTGCAGTTTTTAATCACAGACAAATCATTCACGACCGTGTTGAAAAAAACCCCTGTTTTGCCCGCTTTTCCTTTGGAAATCCATATACTCCCCGTGGTACTCGTACTTTCCCAGGGATGGTCACAATGAGATGCTCAAACAATACAGTCTGTTTAGCAGATTTCAAACAACTTTGGTGCAAGAGATTGTTTAATTGTATTTTATTTTGTTTTTAAGGACATTAAGAATTACTGGTATTATGTTTGGATAAACTCCAGTTGCAACACAAGTTTCCAAATGAAGCATGGGTGGATGCAATTTAATATGTAAAGGATTGCTTTGATTCTTACATAAGATGAAACCGATAATATTAGAAGAAAAATATTAGCGTCTATCTGCTTCCTTAATAGGAATAAAATTTGTTTCTCCCATGCTAGTACCAGACTGTGAATAGGAGAAAGCGTTACAAAAAGGTAGAGATACTTAAATTGACGGTATTATATACCAACTCTACATCAACTGCAGGAAAACTGAGTGGACTTCTATTTTCACATAGCCATACTGCAATTTATCTGATTATAGCTAGCTGGTTAAGCTGTGGTAGACACCCCTCAAGGCAATTGCATTGAGTCCAGTTATACAAAACAGTTTCAAGAAGCAGAATCCACCATGAGAGCTGTGCTCCTCTGGGAAAACAAAGAGCACAAGCTCCAGAGTGAAGTGGACAACAGGGAAAAAGCCCTTTTAGTTAACGGGATGTCACTCCAGAAAAAAATCTTCCTGGAAAATCAGTCTGTCTTTCGGATACATTAGGATAGCCTCCTCCCCAAAAAGGCCTTCTACTCTTCCTCTGACTGCTTACAGATCAAAATACTGCCCTAAAGCACAAGCAGCCTTGGACAGACCGTACATGAACAATGGTGCTATAGTAAATCACCTGTACATGCCACTGCCCAAGCAATATCAGGTCCCTACAGAGGTTGCTTGGGCTATCAGACTACCAGCGAGGTGTTTACAAATAGCAATGATAAAACAGAGGGAGGATGAAGCCTCTCGGTAGCAGACAGGCACAGCATTGCACTTCACAAGAGAAGCTCTGAGTGAAGAACCACCCAAATTTTGCTTGTGGTAAGTATATACTGACAGCTTCTCATAAGGGCAAATTCCAGGTTTTAGCACTTAATTCTATATGTACTCGTTTAAACCTGTCTAGATGAGGCTGATAACTTGGGCAGAAAAAACAGCTTTTGGTCTGTATTTCTACGCTGAAGATGAGATGTGGTTTAAAGGGATGCAGCTACCTATTGGTTCTGACAGATGCCTCTGATTTCCCTTGGAACATCTAATATTCCTTATCTGGACAAGGTGCCATTTTACTGTAACTTATGCCTTGGGTGTCAGGCAGAATGAAAGATTAGTATTTTATCAACTTCTATGAAGCCCATATCTGGATTCATTAAAATATTATCATGCAGAAAGAAGCACTGCATCAGTGTACAGTAGGTACTTTTCTACCTCTGTCAGAAAGGTGTTTACTGTCCCGCAGTGTATAATTTTGCTGTGGTAATGACAATATTTCCCATACTTAAAATGGGAAATAGAGTGAATAAGTCTGGAAATGTTTAGTTGCTGATGGTAAATATCTGGATTTCAGTGACAGCTTCTCTGTATTTCCTTTGTATTTACCGTCCCAGAATCTATACTGATTTAAAGTGTTCAGGCAAACACAGAAGACAGCATTGATAAAATTTAGCCTTTATTTCAACTCACAGCTTCAAGGATGGCATTGCCAAACCATGCATTACTTTGGGGAAAAAAGGTGCATCTTCAGGTAGTTTTTTCTCTCACTGGTACACAGCTGTGGAAAATCAGCTGGGAACACAGCTATTGGGGGAGCGATGCTTTGCACTGTTCTGTTTTACGTGATTAGGTCAGGATGAGCAGGCAAGAACCAAAGCAATGGAAAGATTCAGAATGCATAAGACACCCTCATCACTACCGACAAGGGAACCCCAGTCTCATCCATTTAAAGGGTGAGCCATTTAAAGTGCTGCTGGGCTAGACGAATGATGTGTCCTCTCACTATGACCAAGTATCCCCACATCTTGAGCATTTATCGGAGATGTGAGTTTGATTCGGCATGCTGAACTGATCTGGGTGTTGCAGTTGGTTTTGAGGAACAGCATTCTACCTTTGGCACTCTGCTCTCCTCTTCTAATTTTAGCCCCTGCTAAGCAAAGTATGGCACCTAAAAGAATCCAAGAATAACGCTTGCCTTTCAGCTACTGGGTTAACACTACATACTGTGTCACTGTGGCTTAAAAATTTCTATAGAAATAGGCTCCGAAACCACAAAAAAAGAGCACTATCGTACTATTTTGAAGGTTGCTTAATCTGCATGTTTCTGAGGATGTGACTCCTTTGGCCTCTGGCACGCAGTTTGCTCCAGTGTCCCCATAAAAGACTGTAGATTTTGGCTATGATAAAAAGGAAAAATAATAATGAAGAAAAAAAAAAAAAAAGCACTAACTTTTCTCTTTCAGTTCACTTACTCCCACCTACTCATGAAAGAGCAATTGTATTGCAGCAGAATACTGAAATACTTTCAATGCCGAAACAGAGCTGATTCCCAGCCACCTTCATCTCTTTCAGAGGTGTCCATGAGAAGTGCCAGACAAAGGTCATTTAAAT
>NW_009647211.1:310106-339331 GCF_000708025.1 Charadrius vociferus
TACAGTGTGTCTTGACTGCAGCTTGGCTTTGCCCTGGGTCTTCTGCTGCTGGGCATGAAAGAACCATCTCTGTTCTCACCGAACTCTTGGCCTCTCCAATGAGACTGCCAGAGACGACAGCAATTGTTTTCTACTGTCACCTGCCTTCAGACTAAGGGTGAAGCCAACTCGTCCCTCAGGCGAGCTGCTGTGAGGGCAGAGCTCGTGGCTGTGCTCATGCAAGTGCTCCCCATGGACCTGCCGGGGAGCGCGCTGCTTCTGTGGGGCAAGAACTTGAAAATTCTTCCCTTTTAGCACTCTCCGCTTGCCAGGGACTTCAGTCCTCAAGGGACAAGGGATTCAAACACCATTCAATGTAAAATTTTTGGCAGTTGAAAACGAACCCGTCTAGAAGTTTTTAAAATACAAAAGACATTTTAAACAATTCTCTGAGATGCAGACCGAGCTGATCTGGTAATAACTCACATCACCATTAGGTACAGCAGGGCAGTACTATCCTTTTTAAAATCGCCACTAATAACAGTTCGACCTGATGTGGCTGATCGGGTACGTACAGTACAGGCCACACCAGCAGCTGCCAGAGGCAGAAGATACCTGTGAAAGCATTTGCTTCCCGCTTGGGAAGCCTGAGACTGCATGCAGAGAATGACAAAGCAGTGGCATCCAAAAAGCAAGCCTAATTTGTTCTGCGTGCTCCGAACGGCCCTTAGATCTGTCTAATCCCCTCTGATTGATCCCACAGGCTGTGCCCACCAGCCACATCTGCATGGCACGCTGCTTTGACAGCTCCATGCGAACAGGTTCTAGATGCAGGGGGGTGGAGCTCTCTGCTCTAAGAAAGGGGACAGCATACAAGCCAGCCGTCAAAGAGATCGTGACTCCACTGACTTCCAGAAGCAGTTGTAAAAACAATCGCAAGTGATACGGCTGCACTGAAAGCAGTCCTCTGAAAGAAACACAACAGGCTCCTCCGTACTCTCTCTGTGGAAAACAACCAGAGGTTTCTGCAAGGTTGCCAGCCCTCAAAAGAAGGTCTTAGTACATCAAGGCCATGTACTGTATTGCATCCTTCTGCTTTAAACAATACAGGGTTGTGATCATGGATACAGGCTGCAAAATAGAAAACCTAGCTAGCATAACACCAGCTGTTGCTCCCCGATGAAAGAAGAACTGAAGGACCAAGACTGCTACCAAACCATAAAGGCAATTTCCAGCTGGATTACCTCCTGCGGCTGCACAGTTCTGCAGCCCACCTCTGGGGCTGAGGAGGCAGCAAACTGACAGACTAGCAGAAGCGGTGAAACAAGGCCGTGATGATCAAAAAAGACACCTCCTCAAACTCCTGCTGCCAGCTTCTGAATTGCTCCACGTTAAAAAAAACCCTACAGCACCAAGCAGACAGGCTGTGCCCACCGGCATTGCTCAATGGTACCAGTGTGTGTCCAGGAGCTGGAACGTGGGGACACATGAAATATGTTTTATTGCAATGACAGCTAATTAAAGCACCTACACTGAGTACTCCTCCAGCGCACACCCAAAACAGCGCCTGCAGGATCATTCAGATGTTTTAATTCAGCACAGCTCACAGTAGTTTAAATCAGATTATTTTGGGACAGACACACTGATATATGAATTCGCAAGATTTCTGCAGTTGTTTTTTTAGCAGATACTTGTGGGCTTGCACCTAAAGCAAGTGGGAAGCTGCATGAAATAAACTGAGACCTTTGAGGCAAAAGGCCCTCCACTAAGGAATTTTTGGGTTAAAAAGAAAAAAAGGCAAAAAAGCAATTAGTACACTGTAAGCAAATTGCTTGCAAAATCCTTCTGCTCAGCAAAGTAATTGCTTCCAAGAAGTACCTCTGCTTCTCTAAATGAAATACACAGCTTTTTTTCTTTTTCATAAAAGAATAAACCCCACTACCTATTCAGCAACACACTGAAGGAAGCCAGTCAGAGCTGACCTCATTTTCTTTCACAATGTTTTAACAATGAAAGGAGTATTGGGGCAACATTGAGGTAAACTCCAACACAGCAGCATTGTGTAGGGGAGGTGCATGAAGGAGAAGCCCTGATGCAAACTCAGCTTAGCCTTCGCTGGACTTAATTTAAAGCTCCTGGTGATACTTGCTGGCTTCTCACCATTTTTCTGTAGAGCTCAGAGTAGTAGCCGTAACAAAGCCAGGCTAGCAAAATCAGGAATGAATGCAGCATGGCAGAAAGACCATTTCAGCGCTGTAGGAAAAGCCCATGCCTCCAGCCGATTGTCTCTAATCAGCAGGCTTTGTAGCCTGGGGATTGATCACAGGTGGATCTCAAATAATAAAGAGCCAAACCAACCAGCACAACAAGCTTCAGATCTGCTGGGTTCTTACTAGCTGTTCTGCAAACCATGAGGGGAGGACAAGAGCACAGATTTTCTGTCTCTGGTACATTCTTGGAGAAGTAAGCAACAAGGGATGAGTCCACTTGTTCTTCCTCCAAAATTAATCAGCATTCAGATTCCTTAGTCACCTGGTGATGCCATAAGCATTTGTACTAGCACCAGTGGTCTCGCTGCTGTTCTGCCATCTGAACCCTGAAATTGTAACTGTGTTCATTAATGCTCTATATGTACGTGCCTGAGAATGCAGGGCTGGGAACAGAGTAACGACCAGGTTTTCCAGAGTGACCTACTGCAACTTTGATGATTCCATGGTATTTCCACCACATATTTTTCTGAAAACACTCACTGTTTATATTTATGATTGACTACACCCCTGCCTTAAACAGCATTTCTCAGAGAAGGCACGTGCCAAGTTTCACCAGCTCTAATGCTTTTAAGATGCAGTGTTGGTATATGCAACGAGGCTGAACATGGCTATGGGTGCAGGGCAGGTAACGTGGTCTGGGAAGGACAAAGTCTACACCCCCTGCTAACTTTATCAGCATTTGTCTGATCTTACGTCTGAAGCCGGCTGTGCACTTTGCGAAGTTGGGATCCCACCTGAGCTGCTTGGGTCGGCGAGCTCCGTGCTCCAGTGCATGGGATGTCGCTCCCGGTTGCAATTCAGCTGCCCTCCTCCCTTATTGACATGGCTTATATGCGGCGTTTTCTTTCCTGCTGCCTGACCCACAGCCAGAGAAGCCCACATCAGCTGTGCGTGCCTGGGCAAGGGAATGAGTGAGAATGGGGACATGCAGGAACACCGCTGGAGCCCGTTCCCCTCTTGCCCTCCCAAAACCAGGAGAGTTTTGCCCCAGCAAGTCATAAACAGCATCACTCTTTCTCAGTGTTGGCTCTTGTTTTCTCTCTGAATTGGCCAGGGAAGATCCCTTGAGATTAAAGCCTGCTACTGTTGCCCATCGCTGTGACTGTCCACTGCCATCGATGCTCTGTGTGTAACTGCAATTGGCTACACATTACAGTCATAAAAGAAAAAGAAGGTGCCTGTGACTGATCCACAGCCTGGATGTTCCTCATCTCTTCCTCCTTATTCTGCATCGCAGAATAATACCTGTATTCATCATGGTCACTTTGGGCAGGAGTTCAGGGTTGATGGGAGAGGGTTGAATGCAGAGATCTCCCAGGGTTCAGTCGTGGCTGTCAAACACTGCTGCTAGCAGCGGGTCTGAGCTTGAGCGTTGCTGCAATGCCAAGCATTTCGAGTGGCAAATTCAGTCATTCACAGTAGATGGTGCAGGGCGCAGACAAAAGCAAACACATCAAGAAGCAAGGAAATGAGTTTGTCTGCAAAATGCAGCACACACTGTCAGGGGGCTTTGAGATAACCACATACCATACAATGAACACAGGGAAAGGGAATGGCAGAGGAAAGCATGCCAGTGCCTGTAAGAGCATTGCACATCACTGCAACAGATGCATGTAAACATTTACAGATGCAATTTAAAACTTAGTTTTTTCCCCAGAAATGTTCTGTCGAGACATATGTAAAACAGATGAAAAGAGACAACCCCAAAAGTTGTTTACAGCAGCAGAGGGCCGTATGTGATCTGCCACCTCTCCGTCCTTCTCCCTGCTGCACTTTCTGAATTTCGTGACACTACGGAAAGTTGTCCCATGAAGCTGGCATCACAAGAGCATGAGCTGTCTCCTTCCTGTGCGGAATAACCAGCAGCACAAACTTGCTGACAAAACCCTTCCTTGCCACAATTCTTAGGTAATTTTTCTGGGAACATTCATACTTAAAGTAGTCTGCAGCATGTTAAGCAGGGAGAAGGAAAGGAGTGTGAATTAAGAAACAGTACTTATGTCTCTCCCTGGCCCATTTAGCACTGTGTGGCTTTTCAAAAGCATGTTGTTATTACAGAGGTAGAAATTACTTAATGCCATTGTGGCATTGTGCTTGTGTTGCCTGGCTTCCAGGACATCTAACTGTTTTGGTGTTGGGTTTTTCTTTTTTTTTTTTGTTTTGTTTTGTTTTGAGGAGTGGTGAAAGCAAAAACACCAGTGTGCCTCCATGCCAAGGGAAGTGACGGGACTCTCTGGGAGTCCTTGCTGGAAGACGGCATCAAGGGACCAGGAGAAGGAGCCAGAGCAGCCTGCACTTATGCCTTTCTCTGAGAAAAGGGCCAAACAGTTCACAGTGGTCAACCAGGGAGAGTCATGGCCACCATCTGTAACACTCCCTGGCATTATGGCATTGCCAGTGAGCCAAAAACCTCGCTCGTTGGAGGCAGACCCAACCCCCAATCCAAACGCGCTGCCCCAGCCATCTGTTGGGTTTCAGAGGCAGTTGCTATGACCAGAATTTGAGTGTGCATCTTCCCAGGGCAGACCTACTACCTAGGCCAATGGTTTTTATCTCGAGCATTTGTAGTAACTCAGGGACAGGACACAACTGGAGGCAGTTCCTGCCAATGCATCACGTGCAGACCAAAGGCATGCTTATCAGCTCTTGAGCGCTCATGAACTCTAAGCAAGTCTTGGAGCCAGAGCTGACACTGCCACAAAGAGGGCAGCTGTGGTCACAGCAATGAGGGGAAAAAAAACCCTCATACCAAGGGCACAAATTGCAATATGCATGCACGCCCTTTAATCTCAAATGATGAAAAATAATCTAATACAAGTCATCTCTGTCTAAATTAAAGATGAAGTGAGCTACCAAACTATTAAATATTTCCAGATGTTTCTGTTACTGATATCTCTCATGCTGGTTCAGGAAGTTTCCGAACCTATCGCTAGCCTAGCAGCTCTTCTCTCACAGCTCTTTAAAATGCTGGCAACGTGCCTGTCTTTTCGAAGCACTTTGCGTTTTATTTTCCTCAGACATGAAAGATAGAGGTGTTTAAACAAAGAAAATACACTTCCAAGTTTCCAAGCATGTGGATGACTTTTTTTTTTTTTTTTGAAAGTGGCCAGTCCATGTCACGGAAGTGGAGGAGATGGTTTCAAGATGTGGCGACATACATCCCTTGTTATCACAGATTTCAGCACATACAGAACTCCGCTGTATCACTCTATTGCAAAATGCTGCCTGCAAAATCGCATACATGCAGCTTTACAGGCAATTATATCAAGATACTAGTGCCTTTTCTAAGTGCTGTACTAAGACTACTTCCTTAACAAAAAAAATATTTAACTCCTTAAAACAGTATCAGAAGCCTTCTGCTTGTGCTGACTTTTTTTGTTTGCTGTGATTTCTACTTTCTTACATACATCTGAAGAGATACTCACTGAAATTGCTGCATCCAACAGACATTTTTCTTTCCTGTTTGACAGCAACAGCAGCAAAAAGAGGCAGTCAATTTAAACATCAAATGAAAAGAAGGATGTCAAACCTTGTCCAATAAAACCTCTGGCAGTTTTATAGAGAATAATTTTCCTTAGTAATTTTCATTATTTTTTGGGACATCTGCACTCAACAGTGCAACATGCAATGAAGTTATCTTTTTAACACAGCCAAATGCAGAACTTGCGCTTCAGGCAGCTCTGGATCCCTCTCTCTCCATTTGTTTTGAAGGGAGAAGGGGATGTTAGAAATTTGAGGCACTGTCATATGCACTGTATCCTAGAAAAATGCTGCATCTGTGGCTGAACATCACTTCCAAAGGGAGACACTCAAACAGGCACAATTTCTTTCCAGATCAAGCCTTGACTGGTCATTATCTCTGTGCAATCTACTTTTTCAATTGTTAATGCTCAATCGGGTCCTGAGCTTAGGAACTGCAAATATGTGGCAACCAGGTTAAAATAAAATAAAATAATTTTTTTAAAAGTATCCTTTTTGGTGTCAAGTTTCCCAGAGCACTGAGGAGGTTTTACAATCTTCCTAGAACAAGCAAAATTTTGGGGAGCCTGCAAAAAAAAAAAGAGCATCCTCTGCACCTTTAACCACTGCCATGCAGGAGGACCTCCCCCAGCCCTGCTCAGCATCCACTGGAAGGGTCTACTTGAGTCTAATTGAGGTGAGAAACTCCCCCAAAACCCCAAAATCTCAGCAGCAACAGTAGAACGACCTCTGCCAGCCAGTGGCCAAGGGCAATGGGCTGTGTTGCACCCCTATACCCTGCTCCCTTGGACCTGCCCAGCCAGGGAAGCTGGGAGGCAAACGTCTTCCTGCACAGGTCTGCAGGCTAGGTACTCCATCCATACTCGTCTCACCAAGGTGGTTCTCTACAAGAGGGCTCAACGGTGAATATTTAATTGTACTATTTTCTAAACCCTCCAAGGGAAAAAAAATAAAGTTCCATATCCAAAATTAACGGGGGATTTTTATTTATTTATTTATTTATTTAATGTTAAGTCATAGCAATTCAAAGTTCCTAGGAATTCAGAATTCCTTCTGCATGTAAGCAACTTTGCAGACGGGCTGCAGGGTACGAAACAGGAAATTTCAGCAAACCCAAAAAAACCCAAACCCTAAAACATTTCAAAAACTATGAAAAAAAATTTAAACAATTCAGAGAAAGCATCATGGATGAAGAGCTCCCCGTTAATTACATCATGTTTGCTTTTAAAATCAATGTTCACATGCATCAAAGAACTAGTAAGAGGTTTTCCTCAATGCATGTTACCAATAGCAAACAGTTTGATGAGATCTACTCTTACAGTTTAAATACATCTGTTTTTAATGCACACTGGAAAAAGCATGGTATTGCCACTGGCAGGGTAAAAATGCAACAAATGCTTCTTCCATTTCACAGCCTGGTTCCAAAAGCCCAGGCAAAAAAAAAAAAAAAAAAAAATAATCTCTCCTCTTCCAGGAGTAAATCTCTGTACGCTGGGTAGTTATGCCTATGAGAATGGTTTGCAGGAGGGTGGCTATACTTTGCCTTTGGGAAATAGGCCTGGAATGGCTTTTCTCTGCCATGCCACGAGCCCGGAGAGCCCATCAGCTGGGTCTGGCACACGGGAAGCTGAGATGGGGCTACCGGTGCAGAGGGACAGTGTGGTGGGGGCTGCCATCGCCCCGCAACCACATCCTCCCACAGCGTGTCCTCCCACGTACCGTCCCGGCGGCTGGGCTGGCTCACAGAGGTGCTGCTCCTGCCTGCCAGCTGAACGGGGGCAAGGCCATGGAGATAAAGTTATAAATAAAGAAAGGGAGCGGAGAGATGGGAACAGAGGGAGGGGAGAGGGAGGGTGGGTGAAGAATCGAAAAAATTTAAATAGAAGGAAAAATCTCACGGGAAACGGCATCAATCACTACTGTGTTCTCTGGAATGTGCTTAAAAGGTCACATTTCTTGAGCGCATACGGCTTTTATACACACCTCTCACGCTTACTTGGTGGGGCAAGCAAGGCCAGTGTGGCGTATCTGAAAGCCTTCTGCTCTTTGACACCACCACACAGCAGCACGCGGTGAATGCAGCGCTCGGGTATTTGATGGATTAATAGACTGAGAGCTGAAGTGTTCATCTAAAGAATGCTACGTTAATTATTTCCAGTTAATTAGCTTGCTTTGTTTGTTTATTTAAATTGACCCCTCCTCACTCTCAACTGAACCAAGCCAAGCTTTTCTGCTGGAAAGACAGAAACAGCACAACTCATTTCATGCAGAACATTGGCCAAACAGCCAAGGATTAGACGCTGATTATCCTCAGCAAAGGACCAGTTTTAATCCCCATGGCCTACAGAAGCCATATAGCCTGTTAATCCATATGCATTCCCTTTACATTTTACTGGTCCCTGGGTGCCCAGCACCCCTACACCTATGTCCCACAACATTGCTTCTACCTGGGGTAAGGGCTTTCTGGCAAACAGGTTGCAAAACGCAAAAATGGGCAACAGGGACATGCAGAGTGATGATGAGGGTCCGAGCAGGAGAGGGAGTTTTTGCAGGTGGCCATTTCGTGTACCTCCTGTCCCCGCGGTGAGGAGGCGAGCACCCTCCCTGGGGATGGGAGCAGCATGGGCAGGAGCCCCTGCCAAAACCTAGGGAGCGGGGACCAGAGCCAGCTGCCGGATTAACAGCTCTCTCAGGGAGTCTGCATCTTCTCTCCCAACCTGGGACTGACAGGCGTTTTCAACAGAGATGTCATTAAGCCCATAGTGTGGTTGAGAAAGAAAAAGGAAGAAACCCCCATACCTTCATATCTTCAGAGCTAAATCCTGAAGATCACCCTATATTCTGGCACTAGGAACAAGAGCAGAGCAAGCGAAAAGCTGGTTTGCTTCATTTCCCATTTCACTATCTGACATGACAAGTGTATATATTGAAATAGGAAGAAAAAAATTGTGATCTGGTGAAGGCACAATGAAGACATTCCACTGCTATATACTACAAAAGATACTTCCAAAAGATGCTTTGTTGAAATAAATTCATAAATCTTCATAAAGCACTCACACCAATCCCAGAAACTATGCCACGCAATATCAGAAATGCCATTGTCTTCTGTGTTTCACAATGCACACAGCACATCAGCTTGAGTGACCAAGGTACTGCAACTAGTCCACTCTCACCTAACAGTGAGTGTTATCTCCTTTTCTCTAATATGAATTACTGACTTGTCAACTTCAGACCAAGAATTTTAGTCAGCACATTTTCTTGGGAAATGATTATTCAGTTTCCCAAACACCGCTTGGTATGAGCTGCGTACAGGGGAAAAAAATAAACACTTTGCAACTGCATGCTTCAAATTAACTTTATGGGCAGTCAACCTCTGAATCAAAATACAACACAAATTAAAACCCAACCAATTTACCTATCCATTTGCCTGAATATAAGTCTTCCCTTCCCATTACTATCAACCTTATAGATAACTTTTTTTTTTTTTTAAGCCTTTAAAGCTTGTGCATCGCCCCACCACATCCATCCTGTGCATTAAGATGGGAAACCCGTTCAGTAACCCACCGGCATCTGTGTGGCTTCTGGAAGCACAACCTAAATTTCAGGTGATTTCTGGCAAATCAGGTTGAAGACCTTCTTCAAAAGTATCTTCCACAGCCCTGAAAGGTACATCCATCTCAATGTAAACCTCTCTCTGTTCTCAACACTCAGCCCTAAAACTCAGGTAACTTAAAAGTTTTACTAGTGCCTAGTGCAGCTACCAAATGGAGATTGTGGCTTTACTATGGCACATGCTCAAGAGCCTACAGCAGAAGAGTAGCTGACCCAGCAATCTTTTGCTACTCTGAAGTGATATAAAACCCCTCCACATCTAGCTGACAAACAGTACACTTGAAGTGAAGCAGTAGGTAATGGAGGCTTAACTCTGAATGATCGGAAATATGGACCATGAATCTCCTTCACAGGTACAAAAGATGATAGAAATTTCTCAGCCTTAAATGGAGTATGAGACTGAAACACCTGAGGGTGTCAGCAGGACTGCAAGATACTACATTTACCTCTCACCTTGAGGTAGAAGAATAGCTTGAGGTTGCCTCAAACGCACTCTGCCACTCCTCTAGGGAACAGGAAGGGCAAAGTTTTAAAGTTGCAAACTGTTAATATGTGTTTGGAAAGCTCAAAAGGTAGTTCAAATGACAACTCCAAGAAATACATAGTAGTTGCTTTTGTGTGCAGCAGCATGTAAACAAAAGAGCTGATGGGGAGGATAGACTGGCTAACATCAGTAGGAAACTCAGACAGAGCAAAGGCTTCTGATTCAGAAATTAAATAACCAAATCTCTCTGCATTGATATTAGTTCAGAAATCACCCACTGCAAACCAAAAATACGCTCCTTTTTACAGGGTGGAAGAGCAGTCCCAGGCTTCATATTCCTTATACTCCTTGGCTTCCATGCAATCTTTGCTTGCTTTTTTTTTTTTTCAGATCTCCTGGAAAATGAACTGGTGAGCACTGAACTCCATTTCACTATTTCCTGCCAAAGAAGGAACAAAACATGACGGTGTGCCCTGCTGACATGACTTTGACCATAAAACACCAGCAGACACGCTTTGCAGGTCTGCCCGCTCAAGACGAACAATTTTTCGGTCACAAATTTCTGTTTTGACCTGTGCAAGCAGGGGTTTGAAGGACCCACGCATCATTCCCACACTGCTTTCCACAGCACAGTAAAAGCAGATGGGAGGTGTTAGGCATTTCTACTTGCAAAGACGACATGACTTTACTCTTTCATCCCTGAGGCTCTTCACAGCCTGGAGTTAAGCGACTCTTCGTAGCTCCATTGCCAATTAACAGAGAGCAAGGGGCTGTTTTACACAACACTTAAAGTTGACAGTTTCTTACTATGTATTGAAAGAAATATATTTCTCCATTAAATGATTGTAACCTGAAGGTAGACACCTCATTGCTCAACCTACATACCCAAACTCATGCCTATGCAAGTAAAATTTTGATTGTAACCCGCCTATATCAAAAGTAGACCTTGTAGCACCAGCTGCTGATTATTAGGCACAACGTGATTGATTTTAATACTGTTATTCTCCAGACCCTTCACTCCTCACTCTGCATGCCAGCTGAAGGGATAAATAAAAAAGTCTGTTCCTCATACGCTCAAGCTTTGAAATGAAACTTTTTTTTTTTTTCAATTATATAGAAATATTTCCTCCCAATTCGTGGGAGCTAACAGAAATGCATGTGCAATAGCATTGGCACAGAAGCTGGTGGGCTGCAAGGGGCAGCATGTTGCTGGGTCCCTGGCACCTGTCTTGGGGTATTAGTGCAACCACTCCAAGTTGGGAATAGTGAGCGCAGTTTCCACCGCACCATTTCTTCTTATACAAGCAGCATACAGTTACGGTAGAAAATACATCACAAAACATGTTTATGTTGATAATTAATGAAGGTAACCAAAAAATCCAACACATCATCAAGGAAATCCAGTTACATATCTAAACCCATTTAATATATTTTTAAAATTTTCCTTCGGTTTTCCTTTTATGAACTACAATTTTCAATTTTAGTTTGTTTAACAGAAGAAAGTGGCAACGATTCTACAAATACGCAATAGATTTAGATGGCTTTTTTTCTTTCTCTTTATATACACAGCTTCTGCTTGGAAAATTCACATCTACGTTACACCTTGTACTTCTACAAAAGTAAAAAGTGGGCACTTAAAAGCAACTTCAAACAAGGGAAGACAAGAATTATCAATGCCATATGTCAGAACAAGTTCTTTCTGAGATTACATCAATATCAGAAGATGGGAAACAGCTTTGAAAACTGCTTTTAGGAGAACAAGGAAGGTACTGAGTCCAGGGTCAGAGGAAACAATTTCCATGAAAAGAAGATAAATGCAGGAGCTTGGCAGCTTTTCCTGCTTGTAACAGCTAAATTCCCTCAATCTTCTTCACGAGATGACTACTTCTTTCATGAAGGAAGATATTTCAAAAATCTTAACTGTCCTTGCATATCTATGGTTATATTAGCAAATTTGTACTCAGATACCAAAAACTTCATTAAAGCAGAAAGACCCAAACAGATGGCTCTTACTCTGACAAAAAGAAATGCAACAGAAGTGCCCTCTCTCACTCCCCTCAAGTTTATCTGAACCTTTTTTTTTTTTTTTTTAATAACTACATAGGCTTTTAGCACTAACATCAAGTAATTACTATGTCAACCTACTGCAACACACAGAGGCTGCTCTCCTAACATCAGCCCGCAGCAGCAGATGGCCAGCCCTGTGGTAGGTATGTCTGGGACCGTTTTACATACTAAGTTCTCACTTCCTCAGATGCAAAATGTAAGATCACCCTGCCCACAGACTTCAAAGCACTCATCCCTGGGCGTCTGAACACCTCCTGTTCGCCAGTGGGCCTGGAAACCAAGTATTTTTGCTTATGGTAGTTCCCCTTGCTCCAGTACTTCATTAAGCAGCACGGACTGATGGACAACACTTGAGTGGAGAAAAGAAATGCTTCAGACTTAACAAATGATGTCATAGCTTCTGAAGTCTCGCGACCTTCCATACAAGCTCTGAGCCCTTTTATCTGCTTTCCAGGCAAAGATGGAAAAGGATATGTGTCTGCCCGTGGACCTGCCACATACACAAGAAGCACACTCAGCGTTTCTCCATCTAGATACAAGGAAAATGAACTTCAGAGGCTTTTTGAGGGTGAACAAAGTGGAAGGGTGGCATGAAGGTTTCCTGAATGAGAACCAGAAAGCATGGGGATTTTCTGTTGCTGTTGTTGCTTTCATCTTTAAAGAAGGGCACCAAATGTGTGTGTCACAGAAACGTACTCATGGAAGGCAAGAAAAAAATAGTTGGAAAAAAGAGGAAAAAAAAGGAAAAGATCTTTGTGTGAAAGAAAAAACAAACAAAAAAAAAAGCAGTCCATGTGTGAGTTCAGTGACAGAATCCCCAGCTGTACGAAACAGGAAAATAGGAAGCTGTTCTGCTTATAAAGTCAAAACCAGAAGAGCTCAGAATCCCATTTTTGTTTCACATTCAGGTTCAAAATACATTTATTAAAAAAATGGTCAAACTAAACCTTTTTCTTGAACATGTTTTTCATGCTGAGACTTGATGGAGGGAGGCACCTATCACTTACTGCCAACCATTTCCCACCCCACTGACCGGCTGCAGTACCTCAGATGTCTCAGCAAGCTTTTCCACCAGCAATAGCTTTGTGTTTTGATGTTAAGAGCCATACTTTCATTGAAATAATAAAGGGAAAAATAATTTGGGGTTTAGAATTGTATTTTTCTGTTTTCATGGGCTACCCCAGAAAAACAGAGAATCCAGAATACTTATTCACACTGCTCACGTGCAATGAAGCAACACACAAGAAGGAGCGACACTTCTCCCACAAAAGTCTCTTGTTCTCAGTGTTTTCCACTGGTGGAAACAAATGATTGTTCAATGCCTCATTGAATGCAGTTTTGCAATGCAAAAAGTTAACAGCTGGCATTTTTGTTCACATAATTTCTCAAGCTAAGGTCTAGCTGTAAGTTTGGCTTAGCATTGGAGCGGTTTTCACTGAAACACTGGAAGGACAGATGGTATCTTACAGGTGAAAACACCAGCCAGTGGCTGGATATGGACATTACCACAGATCTTCCAGACTGCAAATACTTTGCTTTAACAGTTATCAAGGATATATCGGTTTTAGCTGAGGATGCAAGAAATTTAACCCAGAGAGTCAGTGAAGAAATTAAGCAAAACATTTAGAATCAAACTGCCCATGCAACTACATGCTTTCTAGAGAACAAAAATGTTATCTTGCCAGCAGCCATTTCGTAAAAGCATTCTTCTTGTCTCTTTTAAAGGATGGATTCCTATCTTCAGTTCCAAAAAGTTCAGCTCAAAAGGCCTGAGATCAGTAGGTCTTGGTCATGTGTTGACATTTTACATCTAAGTCTTCCTGCACATGCTGATTTTCAATTTTTTTCCTTGGTAACAATTTCTACCCTGGGCCGTCAGCTTTTCTCAAGGTTTACCAAGACCTCTGGATTTGAGCAAATGTCCCAAAATGTGTCCCCATCTCCACTCTTTTGGAGAAGCCCAGGTTGATGAACACTCACTCAGGTATGTAGCACTGCTAAGTGAAGTCAGATGGCAGACTGAGATATGGTACTAATTCATTTTGGTTTAGTGTGGATTTTCACTAAGTCAATTTCACTCCTTAGCTAGCAGTTTGTTATTTCACCTGGATCCCACAGAAGAGGTTGGATTCTATTGCTTGGGGGTATGGGTGTGATTTTCAAATCCTATTATTCATGAAGAAAAATAAAAATCAATTCCCTTGGCCTTGTTCAGAAGAATACCTACTTTTGCCATTGCAATTCATTTTTATAAGCCTTTTGGAAACAGAGACAACCTATGCAATCAATTATTGATTTTTAATTTTTTTTTTTTTTTTTTTTTTTTTTACTCAAAAGCTGAACCTGAGTACAAACCAAAAACTACTCAAGGTTTATCCCTCTCTGGCCATTCTTGGAAGAATGCAGAGAGCTTTCCTTTGCCCTTTAAATTTATTTCTTCCCTGAAAAGGTAATAAATTATACTGAAGCCAGGGGAAAGACTTTTATTAAACAAGGCCTCATTTCCATCGTATGTAAAGGAATGGGTTTACTAGAGGGATTTTCCCCCTTCAAGAATAAAATAAAATAAAACCACATTCCTGCCTTGGGAAATGATGGAAGTTCCTCAAAGCACAGTTTCAAAGGATCCCAAATGAAAATAAATAATACTTATTCTTAACTAAAGGGCGAAAGAAGGGGAAAACTTCCAAATGGTTTCCCCTGGGTGAAGCAATGAATTACGCAGGGATACCTGGAATACTTTAGAGAAAGGACGGTTAGCAGGGTCGTATCAGCTTTAGCTGGGGATGCAACAAATTTAATTGGGAGAGTCAGTGAAGAAATTAAGCAAAACATTTAGAATGATACTCCCAACACACCTGACCAGGCTCTGGGTTCAGAGAAAGAGCTACCTGGATCTGAGGCACCAATAATTCTGCTTCAGCCAGGAGAGCTTGCATGGGCTTGTTTTGAAAAAGAAAGCTACTTACGAAGTTTGTCACACAAACAAACTGACCACAGTGTAATTTCCACATGCTGTGCTACCTTATTCCTTTTCCTTTCAATATCCTCACCAGCCAAGCATTTAGTGGGAAGAGATTTGGTTTGGGGCTACTAGACAAAATTCAAAAAGATCAACTGGAATTCATTTGCAGGACTATTAATGACAATAAAAGTGATCAGTGAGTAAGACTTAGATTAAGTGTCACAGAGGACACATAGTATTGCTTTTACTAGCAGCATGAAACAAACAAGCAAGCAAGAAGCATCCTATATAAGTCCAAAGGGTCGTAAATTTAAGACACACTCCAATCACTGCATAATTACATACAGATTACAGTTTAGATCCTTAGCAGGTTTTCATGCCTCCATTATTTTAACTGAAAGCAGAAACCCATTTTGCTGATGAAATGTAACTGTTTTTTAATACTCCTTTGAGAAAATTTGTCCTCCTTTTATAAAACAGTGCTAGATCTGTTTAACATAGTAATCAAGCTATATTTATGAAAAAAAGAATATGGACATTTACACATACAAACATAAAAATATTAGTCCACTTATTACGGATAACAGACATCATGAGAATTCTACTTTTTTGTTACTAAATCTGAATGATTTCACAATGAAATCTTCTAACAAATATAAGCAATAATATGAAGACTTCCATTCCGCATCATCTACTTGCAAGCTGAATGTACGCTGTTTTTTCAGTCAACACCAAAATGGCATTAAGATGCACGGGGAAAAAAAAAAAGAAGAAAATAATAATACATTATAAGTAGTAACAGCAAGCCCTGAAAGCCACCCTGATCTCAAACTGTATGTGTTGTTTTCCTCCATGGAAGCTTCCAAGGAGCAATCACAACCACTCTTAAGGACTTCCACTAAGAAAAGAGAAAGGAATCCAAGCCATCAAAAATCCTGTAGGATAAGGTGTGTATAAAAGAAAAATCTTACAGAATAATTTTAATGGAGATTTCACTTCTTCATGCAAATATTTGATGATACAGCTTGAAAGTATTGCCGTCTTACTGAAGCTCTGAAAGCTCTTATTATAAACCTTCCCTCTCCATACAATAGTAATACGAAAAAATCTTATAAACTCTATGAGGAGCACTCCATTTAGAGTAGTCATCAGCCACAATTTCCAAGTTTACTCGACTGTGGGTTAAATTCACAGTTTATGCTCTTTTAAAATATACTTATCTAAAAACACTGCGACTGCACATAACTGCACCCTGTGTGCTAGAACAGAAAGTCATTGATGCTCAGACTTGTATTGCCAGTGCCAGTTCCAGCGTTTATTGCCCTGTTTTTCCGTCAGGACTAAATCAATACACAAGCAACATTACTGTGACGCAGGGGTCAGGCAGGGTTGGTGACTCTGAACAAGCCCCTCATGGTGGCCACAGGGTGACCTGGTATTTATGACTTCACGCTCCCCCACTTCCAGAGAAGCAGCTGTGAGATGTGCTGCTCTCATCCGCACTGCAGCCTGATCTCACTGCCCAGCCCAGCTGTCTATGGAAAATGTAATAATGTCAAGGAAAAAAACTAACTGGATGTGACTCCTCTCCAAATGGGGCCACCACTACCTGGTGGAAGGACATCTCCAAGCTAAGAGGACATCCTCATTTTCAGTCATCTCAGAAAATGCTGGTGGAGAGCTCAGCTCTCTTCATGCCAACAGGACTCTTCAGTGAGAAGGTGAATAGGTGAAGTTGTCTTCTTCCAGTCACAGGGGTCAGAGTTAAACCCTGGCCTCTCCAAAAGATCCTCTTATCAGTTGCATTGTGCTACCAGGGCTGATGTTTGCTTTGGCCTACCAGAATAACTTTCCATGGGCAGGGAAGGCCTGCTGAAGTTCAAGCGATGCCATAACCAAGCTCTGTTTAGACAAAGTCATCTTCCCCTCGGCCCAGGACCACTTATTTGGTAACTGGTGAAATACAGTTAATAAGGCTTAGGTAGGTCAAAGTCCTACAATTTAGGGGCTGATGAAGATACACCATGCCAGTTTACCACGTGACACTGCCTGAGGGCTATGGACATGTTTCCCAAATATAGACATGTTTCTGGCTAAAAACAGGGTGCTGTCATTCTGGTTGTAGCACTATTTCACAGTATTTCTATTTTCTACTGAAAAATCAAGTGGTCTTACTGCATGAGGGGAGGAAGTAGGAAAACATGCAGACTGCATGCCAGAAGAGACAGCGTAGATATTGAAAACATCTTTTAAAATATGTGCCTCCACAGAACTTCATGGTTTTGATCTTGGAATGAAGTGCTGCATATCAATCAATCAATCACCCAGAAAAGTTAAAGTTATCAATAATGCACTTCATTTGCTTTAACTGTCTGGTTACAGTGTATGTTGACACTCATGTGCATTACCATAGCTATTTGCTGCTTTCCATCCCCATTTGGTACCTAGTTGTGAAAGAAAAGCTACAAACGTACAAAGTCTCTCATGCAATTCATAACTGTGGCAGAACGAGAGGGCAGGAAAAAAGCTGTTGCTGAGCAGTTCCATCCCTCCAGATGTTTATACTGAACTTCCAGATGTTTTCCTTGCATTTATTGCTTCTTTATAATAAGTAAGGGACTGTCTTCAAACACAGTGAGACTCCTCTTAATCAAAACAATTTATACAAAAAGAACATTCACTTTTTTTATCTGTGCCCACGTTTATTTCTAAATCTTAGAGAATAAACCGCATGCCTCCAAACAAAGCGGATGGTCTTACAGGCGGGGAAGGCCTGAGTATCTTTTTAGTTTCCAGGAATACAAAGGGCAAGCAATCATGAATTCATTGTTTGCTCTCCCTGCATCCTGGAGGCTAGCTGTGGTGCTCAGCTCAACAGGCATGCCTAATTTTGGCCAAACAACACTGAAAACTCACCCAACACAGAAGGCTAAATGGCAGGATTGGCAAAATGCACATAAGAAGGGTTGTTGCTACTCTTCCTATTTAAAATTCAGTTATAAAACCTCAGTATCATAGTCTTACAGTCTAATGTCCACATAGAGAAGACTGCTCTAAGACAAGTATGGAAGTATAGGTAAGAGTTACCCACATTGTAAAAACAAAGACTGAAAAATTAAGGATGGGTGTTTAATCAGCATTTAGGCAGGAGAATATACAGGCTAACTTTCCCACAGTAACAATCTAAGATGGTAGTTATCTACAAATATTGGTATTTAAGAGCCCATAGAAGACCATAGCCTTTCATGACTTACTCCAGGCCATGGAAATCCAGACCAGACTTAGTTTTTCCAGCCCCGAGCTCTGAAATCCCTCTTCAATGATTTTACCACTTCTTAAAGCAGTAGTTAGATATTCTCATCCATTTTTGGGCCAAACCTGCATTTGGCCCAGCCAAATACATTCAGAGTCTTAACTATGACCTCCACCGGGGGGGGGGGGGGGGGGGTTCAACTTTCAGCTATCGTATCCGCTAGGTTTCTGCCTGTTCCCTTGATTGCTCATTTAAACAGAACACATGGTGGTGGTGAAAGGCAAAGTGTCATTGAGTTGCAAGCCAAGCCAGACCCAATTTTACAGCTATGAGCAGTACACAGATCAGTCCTGCCTTAGCCCCAGCGCAAAGGAAAGTCATGCTCTAGAGAAAGAGCTTTATGTTCCTTGTTACTTTCGAAAGATTTCAAAAGCAGCCTTGTTAAAAGAAAAAAGGGCTCAAAAATGAAATCACTTCCTTCTGTTTAAAATATTTTACTCAAGGAAAAAAAAACAAAAGGGCATGAAAAGGAAAAAAAATAATAATAATAAATCTGTTCTCCGCTTTTGACTTGTTCCTAGGATTCAGCATCCCACCCGCTCTGTGGGATGACGCAGTGTGCCAGATCCCGACCGCTCCAGTCAGCGTGTCAAGCGGCCGTAGCCCTCCCCACACAATCGCCCCCTTGTCAGAGGCGGCTGGCGTCCACCCCGCACATGCTGACAGCATCGCCGCCGGGAGGACTGCACCCCTTCGGAGCGGCTCTTCTCCTCTTGGAGCAAGGCAGCAAGGCGCGAGGAGGGCAGGCGGTGTTAGGCAGCTAACAAACAAGAAGCTCTTGTGTTAATTCCATCCCTCTCCTGCCCCCTGAAACATAGTGTGGATGGGGACAGGGAAAAGATGATCTCCTGCTCGCCGCAGCGAGGCTTTGCCTGGGAGTACAGCCAGCAGGACGACTTCAGGAAGACCCGTTTATGGAAGTTTAAAAGTCAAATGAACACTTCATTGCTGCCCAAATCACAAGGGGGTTACTAACAGCTCAGCAGCATTCTAACAAAGATCCTAAGATGAGGACTGGTTTGCCTCCCTCTGCCAATGCTCATAGGTTTACTCAGACTCCCAGCTCTGTTTTTCCGTGGTTCCCAAGGCACCCTCCTTCTCCTCCAAACTGTATTGCCTCCTCCTGGGTAAGTGGGTTGACACACACCAGCTCCCTTCCCCGCTCAGCAGTGGGGCAGGAGAGGAGGGAGAGGGATTTTAGGAATCAACTGAAGCCCTTCCTTTCCCCTCTCCACCTCCAGCGAAAATTTGGTTTCTGCCTCAAATGGCAATGTATTACCCTGACCTGCACCATTAAGAGA
The DNA here is from genome assembly GCF_000708025.1 of Charadrius vociferus. NCBI lineage: Eukaryota > Metazoa > Chordata > Aves > Charadriiformes > Charadriidae > Charadrius > Charadrius vociferus. The sequence continues at coordinate 329,578 of NW_009647211.1, forward strand.
GGCAGGGGGTGTTTCCTCTGTGTTATTGAGGTTCACTGATGCAGAAAAAGCCAGATTGCAGGAGATAAATGTTCAGCAAGTTGCTCCAGGCAGCCTAAGACACCCACCTTTTCTGCCTTTCCCAAAGCTGAAGAAAATAAACTTGCAGCACTATACATTGACTACCATTGCAAGAAGGCTCACGGGACTTGAAATTAAATCTTCTGCTAGTGAAAATTCTAAGCCAGACTTGCAAGCAGACTGCAAGCAGTGCCAGAGCACCGGGGCACTGCTTCATCAATGGGTTGACTGCACTGTCTACTCGAAACTGAGATAGTGCCTCATCAGCGCTTAGAAGCAATGCTTAGCTTTTTTTCTTTAGAGCCACAAAACAATCCTCCATTGGACAAATACAGTAATATGGGACAGCACTCAGCAGTTGATGGCAACTAAGGAACTTTTCTCATGTTTCAGCTAGCAGTCTGCTTAACACCCTGATGTATGAACACTCAACTTCCCAAAAGTCTCTGTGGTTGCACCCATGCCTCATTCGTGGCTTCAGGCTTTATTTTTTAAAAATTATTATTTAGAAAAAAACCCAACAACAAATACCACAGCTGTTTCCCAGCCATTTTTATCTTTGTCTCAATTGTGTCTCACAGGTGATACAGAGGTGAAAGTGCTGCTGCTTCCTTACATTATAGCCCTATGACTGACATCCTCCAACCAGAGAAACCACACTGCTTTGGAAAAAAAAAAAAAAACCAAACAAAAAAACAACAAACCACCAACAAACCAAAAACCCTTTTCAAAATAGTACTGAAGTGTGAGACCCAGACACAGGGTTAGTGTCACAGCCTAGAAGTGCCTTTGTCTTCTTCAAACAGATTTGATAAAATAATACATTACCTGTCTGTAAATGGTGTTTCATTCAGATTAGAAGAGGTGCTAAAATAGAGTGTGTGCACAACACTGAATGAATTTAACTGCACCAGTAACAAGAAATAAAGTCCTGTTTGAATTTTCAAGAAAGCTTCAACACATGCCACCTGCAGTCCTGAAAAATCTTACTTAGATAGCCCCAGTGAGGAATCAGAGATATTACTGAACTACACCAGCAGCTAAACTTGAGTCACCTTCTGTTTGGCTAATGCTACTTAAACTCTGGAGTTCCACTGTTTCCAGAACAATACCTGGAAAAAATAAGGTACTTATTACAGAAAAAAAACCAGAACCAACAGGGCTACTTTATGTTCCTTGTACACATCTACCTGTGGCCACACTGGGTGGCCTGTACATCTTCCCTGTGACCTCTGCTCATAGGAAAATGGAGGAGGGTGCAGGCACTAACTAGCCTTCCAGCTGCATACATACCTTTAGTCCCATATATACTTGGGATTAGCTGCCATGTGCTATTTATTCAGTGACTATTTATTTATTCCTACAACTCTGTATTGCACTGGTATAAGCACTTACTATGTCCCACACAACTTTTTTTTTTTTTTTTTTTAAAAAGTCTGAGCTAGTCTTTCACCTCACAGGAAATACTCCACTGCTGTATGAACAGCAATTCCTTCAGGAGGGAAACAAGTACCTATTTCCTAAAAAGAAGACTGCAAAACCTGGATTTTCTTTGTGTTCTTAACCTCATCTTGCCTGTTCAAGGAGGATGACAGAGGTGTGGAGGGAAAGATTTCCGAACCACCAGGCAGTCCGAAGAGGTTTTTTTTAACCCACCACTAGTCTCCCTTCTAAACTCATAGAGATTCTTTTCCTGAAGAGAAGAGCAGGACACCTAGGAATAGGACTTATCAATGGCTGAACAGGTTAGTCAACTACACAGTTTATATTCTGGTTACAAAGCTAATCAGTAGGTCAGAAAGCAACATGTACATTCTTAAACTAACATATAAGTTGACAGAGTGACTCACGTAAAATCTCTGCAGCTATTCTGCCACGTTTGTGCAGACAGTAACTATGACAAAGCACAAGACACAGTGTAAAGCCATGGAAATCAGGATGTCAAAGCAAGAACTGGGGCTAAGTTCTGGGCTTTGCAGACTGTGTACAGTTGCATTTATGGACTCTCAGGGCAACTTCACAATGAAACAGGGTACTAGGATCCCAAGAGGTCTCCAACCTGGAGGATGCAGTTCCCTGGGTGGGAATGCAGTCTGGGACAAGGAGACAGTTCTCACCATCCCTGCCTGCCTGCAGCTCACTATCATCTGCAGCAACGAAGAGCAGAACAAACTGCAAGAACATCACCAGGGAATGGTACCCAGTACCCAGGCTGTGCTTTTGCATAAGGAAACTGGGAGCTTCAGACAAAACCCAAATACAGCCATTCACAGAAAGACAGGAACCCTCTGACTCCAAAGTGTGTCATGATGTTTCCTTCATGTTTCCCTGTTTTCCAAGCCCTGAAGCTTAGGCACCTCCTGAGCAGTGTGCTGAAGCACACCAGTGCATCACATGCTACTTTTCTCTATCAGCCAATTGGCAGATACTCAGATGTGCCAAACATTATAGACCTGAGTGACCTGCACAAGCAGTCCTGCTTAACATGCAAAATCTTTTCATCAATAGCCTGTATCCCCTCATTGTTCTCCAGACACAGGAGTGCTGCCTGAATATACACGACACCTTTTGGGTGGCAAAAAGGAGACAAGAGGCACATCAGCGAAAGGTTGAGCCTTCCCTTACTATTTTAAGGTTGCAGCCATTTGGCATCTTCAAAGGCAAAAGGGTAAACACTGCACAGGATAAGTTGCTAAAACAGGTTTTAACTTGCATTGCTGCAAAAACCCACCTTACATCTCGAGGTCCTCAGTTCACATCAGTTTCATGTTAACAGGGCTGACTGACCGACCAAGTCTCTTATACCCACTTCCATAAATAAGCTTGATAGTGCCAACACAGTAAGGAATGCTGGGGGTTCTTATTGCCCTCACCTCTTCTAGTGTCTTCTAAATGCTGCTGCCCTCCCAGAAGCTGGACATGCATTACTGAAATCAACTGATAAGGAATAAAGGGGGGAGAACAGGAGAGGCAAAGTAAGCACTTACCAAGCACAATGACCACAGTCTTCAGGAGGCTCATCATGGTGTCCCGATTCCTGCGGGGTCCAGAACTGTGTCTGGACATTCTCATAGTCCTTTGCCGGACGTACCCAAAGATATGAGCGTATAGGACTACCATGACCACAAATGTGACCAGGTTGAAAATAGCCCAGAAGACCAGGTAGGAGTCACTATAGAGTGGTGCCATGTTGGAGCAGTGAGTGATATCACAAATACAGTTCCATCCGACACTTGGTATGGCGCCCATGACGATGGCCATAGTCCAGATAACAACAATTACGACCACCACTCGCCGGTTGCTCATTCGAGTATGTAGCTGCATTCGGAAAACTGTAATGTGTCGCTCAATAGCAATGGCCAACAAATTGGCTACAGAGGCCGTCAGGCTAGTGTCAATGAGACCCTGACGGAGAAGCCAGGTGCTTACAGTCAGTCTTCTAGTGTTGGGTCCTGTGTTGAACATTAAGTAAAAGTAGGCCAGCCCTGCAAAAAAGTCCGCAGCAGCTAAGTTGGCCATTAAGTAATAAATAGGAAAGTGGAATCGGCGGTTGACATAAATAGCCACCATAACCAAGAGGTTGGCCAGCATTATGAAGATGCAGACGGTAATCCCCAGTCCCATTACAAGCTTGCTGACAGTGTTCCATTCAGTGGCTAGATATTTTCCACTTCGGTTATAAAAGAAGGCAATGGTTTCATTGTAGTAGCACTGTGGTTCGCTCATGGCTGTGGACTGAAAGAAGAGGGGAAGAGAGAGAAAAAAAACCCAATGACATCAGAACTGAAAACATGACTGCCTCCGTGGACAAGACATGCACAGAGAGCCGGGGGAGGGGGGGAACAGGAAGGGAACATGCTTCAGAACAAATTTATTTTTTCAGACCAAATGGCATTCCACAAGTTGCAAACAATTGCTCTAAGGAGTCTGGTAACAGCAACCAGATTAGAAACAACCAGAAATACTTCCATCTGCTCTGGGAGCTAGCATGATTTTTGACGTAGTTGTAAATTGCATAGCAAATGAGCTTCTGGCCAAGCAGACCTGCTGAAAAATTCACTTAAAAGAGAAGGGCATGCAATGTGTAATTAAGAAAAGTTAACTCTGTTACAGGACACCTTATTTACTTTATCAGTTCATAAATCTGTTGTTTGGCTGCAGCAGTGTTAAAAGAAGAGCTCCTCAAAGAGGGGGAAGACTGGATTACATTTCCCAGCAGGTTTTGACTCATTCAGGTCTCCATCAAGGGCGTTCACTCTAGTCCTGCCTTAGAAATGGGGAAGAACACCCTAAATTAAGATCACCAATATGCTCTAAGACTGTGAATTGCCAGGGCCAAGGGCTATGTCTGTCCATAAAGTATGAAGTGCATTTATAAACAATGAAAGAAGCATACCACAGTATTTATGTGAGCATTCTTTTTCCAGCAGCCACCTTTCTAAACAGGGGTGGACATACACCATGCTTTTATGTATAAATCCTCTGAACTGGCTCATCCCATTTTGAAATAGAAGGAGTAAGGCAAAAAATCAGAAAAGCAATATTTGACTGAACTAGTGTTAAAAGCATCAAACATTATTTCTTGCATTAAGTATTGTTAGGGCTATGTCAGGGAATACATGATTAATTTTCCTTGCAGAGTACTCAGCTGATCACAGCTACAGGGGCAACAAACAAGCCCCATACTCCACCAGCACATAGAAGCTTTGCATACAACTGTTGGCTAACAAGAAAGTGCTTAACGAGTTTCCTTCCTCAGTTATAATCAATTACTCAAGGTGCAATTCCCAAAAGGCAAACCTTAGAAAAATAAAACCCCTCTGAGTAACATCCAGGTTCCTTGTTTAGCATGGCTTAACAATGAGGATGTAAAAATAATAATTAAAAAAAAAAAAAAAAGGCAAAACAAGAAGCTCATGTCAAGAAAGTCTCTTTCTAAAGAGACCCAGGAGACCTGACTCTAACAGCCTGCTTTTATGGCTGTGAAACTCTACTGACTCTACTGTTTTAGCAAGAACCCGGGTAATAAGCCCAATCAAACAACATATCAACAACACTAGAAGATAAGAATTTCTTCCTATTAAAACCTGCAAACAAAACCCTACATTTTGGACAGCTCCAGCCATTCTACGGGATGTGCTGCAGCTAACCCAACCTTCATGTTGAAACCAAAAATGGGAAACAGAATTAGTAAGTGCACTCGAGTGAAAATAGTGTCTGATAAAGATTCCCTTAGAATTACCCGAAGCTATTTCTGTTTCCTTTAATTTCCCTCTGTTTGTCAACACAATTACGCTAATTTCAATAAAGCAACATAGAAACTTTCCACCTATATCCCAAATTCATTGCATGACATTTAGATTTATGTTAAAGAAAAAGATCTTTTTAGAATTCTACGTCTAACATAAACATCAATCAGAACATTTGTAGACCCAGGATAATAAAAAGCTAGAGTAAATAGTATTTCTCAGCACAGTGACTATAAAACTTTTATTGTTCCTCTAGGATACATCAACTCTTAGGTTAGAAACCTTTCAGCCTTAATTATTTGAGAACTTTTTAAAAAGTTCTCATGTAGGATCTCTCTGTTGCATAGAAAAAACAATTTATAAGGGATACTTAACAAAGGGAGACCTAGCTACAAGACATCTGGCTTTAATTCTTTGGTTAAAGACCACGTGGTAATAACAGGTCAAGTATAAGAAACCTTGGGGGAGAGAGGAAGTCATACGAATGAATTAGTGGCCCTTAGAAAAGCTTGCCAACATCTGCATTAATTATGTGAATGCTCTGGTTTTTTGCTCTCTGTAGGAATATCTGGATTCAGTCTTAGAGTCTGAATTACAGAGGAGGTCAGGACTCCAGGATCTAGTGTACTTTTGTGGTTCTGAATAATTTCTCTTTCTCTATGTATTTGTTGATCTAAAATTTTCTTTCAGATAGCTGCTGCCCATATGTAACAATTCCTGCTCCACTGTTGCTCCTGGGGAGAGACCAGCTACACCTGGCAGAACACGTATTTTTGATTCAGAAGTTTAAAATGTGGTAAATATAACTTTTTTTTTTTTTTGTGGCTTTGTTTTGCACATGGGCTTAGAATGTGAATTATCCCTCAATTTTGTAATATCATTCCCAGCCTTTTCATATGAAATCTGAAACAAGGTATTATAAAAAAAAATTGTCTTATTCACAAAATGCCAAGCCAGGGCAGTGCACATAAGAATATGTAAAATGCTACAGGGTCACACTTGTTAAATTTAAAAGCATGTCAGTACTTTAGCAATGTTGGAGGCATAGCATGAGGCTCACTGGCTTCTTCTCTCCTTTTGGAGATGTAGGAACAAAAAGCTCTGTTCGCATAAGGGATTTTGGAGTTTTGTTTTTAGGGCGTGCTAATCCGAAACCTGGGATCTCCTTTAAAAGCAGTCTTTTCAGTCCCAACGGAAAGAAAAGCAGAAAAAGAGAGAGTTTGCTGGCAGGAGTTCAAACAGGGGACTCCCAGACTATCAGGTTTCTCGGATGCCAGTGTATATCTTACAGGAAGGTTTTGACCTCCCAGGTCACACACATACAAATCCCAAGGCATCACATTTACCTGTGATGTTGCTATCTGACTGGAAAGGCTCAAGCAAGAGGGAAATATAACGTATCTCTGAGTACCGAAAGTGTTAACAGACCATAATGGCATATGCAAGCAGGCAGACCCATCCCCTCTCCTGCCCCTGCAGGAAAAGGGGCAGGGAAGTTTATATTTTAATTTCCTGAAGTTTCAGTCAGTATGTTTCATTGCCTGGGTAAGCCAGATGTGTAGTGCCCTGAGATTTACCTCATCCATTTAGTGTATCTCAACAGAAGTTTAAAACAAACTGAGCTGCAAATTGCCCATGTTAACTAAACCTCTAGGACACATCTGTGTACAAAATGAAAACGTCTGAATTATAAACTAACAAGACAGATAAAGCAAAATGAAGTAATAGCAGGCTAAAAGCAAAGCCTCCTCTAACCATGGCTTTAATACCAAGCTTTCATACTCCAGACACAGTTGTCCCAAACCCAAGAACAAGAAAGTCCTGAGTACCTGGAGTTAAATGTCTTAAAATCATGAGATCCAGTTATAACCATAGCACAGTACACACCAACCAGGAAATTTGGCACTGGGACTTAGTAAATAAAACTCACTCTGCTTCTACAGTCAACACCTAATCATCCCATGGCCAGAACGTCACCTTGGCACTGGCCTTTCCAGCCACTCTCCGCTATACTTGTTCTCTTGGCTTCTCTTCTCTGGTGGTACAGGACCATGCCACCAGAGTGGCAGTGGGGAAACTGGGAATAAGAACCCACGTAGAGCAACTTTGCAATGTGTTGTGCTTGATTCATCTTGCTGCTGCCCCACCTCTCCATCACAGCTGAAAGAGTGGGGTGAGGATTTGGATCCAAGGCATGGAGCAGCTTGCCCATGGGAAGTTCTTGGGTGAGCAGCCCATTCCCCCCCTCCCCTCTTGGGGAAGAGACTGGAGTGGAGAAGGCACTAGCTGCCTGGAGCAGCAGGGTGAGGGGGGATCTCTGGATCCTGCCAGCTCGGTGGTGAGTGACAGCCCACCTGGTGAGGGCTGTGCACGGAGAGATGCTCAGGGTGGAAAACAAACACCAACAAGTTTTCAAACACTGCTGATTGATACTGTCTAAACAAATCCTTAGTTAGCACAAGGTGCCTGAGGGGCAAATGATCAGAAAACCCACTGCAATCCGAGAGTTTTCAGAGCTCCTCAGTCCACCTAACAAAAAAAAAAGAAAAAGAAAAAAAAGAAGGACCACCCCCCCAGCAGGTATGGGTGCAGTTATTTCTTGCCGAGAGAAACAGAGCTGAACATTCTTAGAATGCTAAGGTCTGACTTTTACAGAGCTTTTAAAACTTGGAAGCCACAAAAATGATTCCATATCCAAGAAAACTCTTAAAAATATTTTAACCCTTAGCTCTCCACACACAGTCCGCTCCTCTCTTTTTTTTCCCCCTTTACTAAATTAATCTCAACATGCTGCTGTTTTCTTACCCAGAACACAGGAGGAGATGAAAAGCAATTTATTTGGCAAGGAAGTCAGAGGAAGATGACAATTCTGCATACAACGAAATGCCAAGTACAAACCAGAGTTTCAGAAGTCATACGACTTGCATGTAGTCCTCCTCAAGTTTGCGAGCCTGAGAGGAGACTCCTTCTATACAGGATGAGCCTTTGATTCTGAAGTCTCTACCCTTGGATCCCCAAACCAGTATGTGTCATTCTCAGTGCTGCCCAGAAATCCAGAAAACATTTCAGAGGAAATGCAGAATTGGGAATGGTAGACTAGGACTCCAAAACGGCAATAGTTGTTTTAAAGCTTTACATTTAGCACAGCAGCAAATGGAAAAGCAGTAGCACTGCTTTCAGTTTAGCTAAATACACCGAAATTTACCAACATACCAGGAAGGCTAGAGCTGAAAAACTTGGGGGAACCGCCAACTTCAAAATCCCCAAATACGGGTATCAATTAAGAATATCTTTAAAATAAGCATAAGCAAGTAAGTATAGGAATAATTGAATCAATATGCAAATACTTTCTCAACCCACAACTGCAAAACCATGGGTTTTATGAAAGTAAAGTTGTAACAGATGAGAAAAAATTCCAATTTGCAACAAAAAGTTCTCCATTACCTAATGAAAAGGACAAACTATTGTTCAAACTGCAGAATGCAAAAGAAACAAGAGGTTTAAAAATAAAGGGGAAAAGACAGTGTTTCCTTTAAAGACAAAAGTAGAAGTTGAGGAAGCTTTTACCCAAAATTTAATTTAAAAAAAAATATATCAAAAAGTTAAGACAAGGGTCCTGATTCATTATAGCCTTGTGCCTACTATGCCTTGTGTACAGACATAAATTCACCTGCACAATCAAAGTATGGAACCCTACCACAAAGATACAACAGCTCCTCCCGTACCCTTTTCAGAATTGCATCTCCCAAAGTAATTGCTTAACAGACTTGTATGTTATGATGTGGTGGTTCAGTCACAGTAGGCCTCTTCTTCATTTCACTAGATTCATTTTACCCTTCACGTAGCGGAAAATGTGCAAGGAAAGGAGTCTCTTTGCAAGAGGATCCCTTTAACTCTGCTATAATGTGACAATGCATAAAGTTACTTATGGATCCTATGGCAATAGCTAGCATATCCATTAATTTTTAGGACACTTCTGTAGTAGACTATTACTACAGAGTCTCAGAGCTAAAGGTGTCCCAACTACTAGAAACTGAACTGAGGAGTTCTCTGCATCCTACAGCTATACCTGAAAAGGGTAATGCAACATATCTAGGCATTCAGTGTACCAAAGAGACCAAGTCAGCAGCAATACTGGAAAAAGAAGCAATTTTACTGCTGGAAGGTATAATTCGCAAGTGACACAGATCCTATTGGAAACTATGATTACGACCTCCACAGACTGACTATAAAACCAGGCAGGGTGTTCACCTTCCTTAGTGCTTATTCACTGTTGCAAAAGCAAGTTCAAAAATAGCTTCTGTGGGCTAAAAAAGGAATGGGTGAGAGCAGGAAGTCCAGCGAACTCTAAAAATGTCTTTCTCCTGGAAGATGCCAGGTTTGGCAACTAGCAGGTCTGCAATACCTCGACTCGGCCCTAAAGCTTTTCAGGATAGACAAATCAG
>NW_009647211.1:339359-350689 GCF_000708025.1 Charadrius vociferus
CGGTGATGGTCAGGAGCGCACTGAGCTGGCCCAACAGGGCCCCAGACTGCCAGCGCTGTGGTTTCAACTTCTTGTACTTCCTACTGCTGCAGAAAAGAAGCAAAGGCACACGCAGATGAAGTCTCTTCTGCTGCAGAATTCTGCAAGCAAAAGGAGATTTAGGAAATTAAGAAGCTTGAAGAATTGGAAAAAATATCCAAGGAAAGGCAGAGAGTGAACCCATCCCAGCAGCAACCTACCTAATAATTCAGACACTGCTGCGTTGTTGCTGCTTTTACACAGATTCAGCATTTTCAGATGAGCTGCATCCCTCGCAAGCACTACCTACATGTTCTGGTGAATGTTTTCCAGTTGAGGAGAAAATGAAGACTGTTTGAATCAGGGCATAGTTCTACATCAACACTTCCCCCTTACATTGCTAGGATGGCTTAAACACTTTAATTACTAAAGATTCGTTCCCAGACCAGATAGCATTTCTTTGCTGCCCTGTCTCTGCCTTCCAAGCTCCTCTCAAAGGGAGGTCACCAGTGCAGTGCGGAGGTATTGCAAAAACAAGCTAACTGGCTTTGCCACTAGGAGAGACATGATTGGACATGTTGAGCCCGAACTGGGTAGTTGAGCCCAAATGTCCCTTACGGAGTACAGAAGGGGTTTCTGCAGAGCTTTTCAAGCTTCATTTTCTTCTGGCGGAGCTTTCATGAGAAGCTGAGCTTCATAAACATTAACCAAACATGGGTATAGGCTCAACACCTCCTTGCTCTGTGGGGTACACAGGAACACAATTATATTCCATCAGCTAATTTAGTGACTGAAATGTGGCACCTCTTATGCCTTCAAAAAAAGCCTGTGTCATGACGCAGACTGGGCTTGTCCACTGTCTCACCAAGTTCACTCCTGGTTGCCTACCTGACTTGCCCTCAAGGTGAACATCGTAGCCAGACATCCGACCTGCTGTGAGTCCCTGCAGGCTGCTGCATAGGATGAGTGTAATGCAGGACAGACCTTCCCCATAGACCCCAGCCCTTGGAAGAGCTTTCTGGAGAGACGTGCAGCACACAGTCCCCTACCTGTGCAACTTTAGAAGCCGTCAGGGTGGAAGAAACAGGAGGAAAAAAAAATATCAGTACCTCTAACATCCCCAGTGAGTTTCCATGCATAATGAATTGCAACATGCATCCTTCGGGTTCAGTTTGGTGCTCAGTGAGCCAAACTGGGAATTAATTCTTGGCTCCAGCTGCTGAAAGACCAGCCTTTTATGCAGAAAAAATGCTGTAGGCTATTGGGGCTACTTCCATATCCAGGGCACACCTTCCATCACTCCTCAACCAAGCAAACCAGCAAAGTGAGCACTTGGGAGAGTTTACCCCACAAGCAAAATGCTTATTCAAAGTTATGTTAATGAGCATAGCAAATTTCACTTTGGGAGGGAAATTGAGATTTCCAAATAGAAATAAAAAGACTATCCTGTGTTTACCATGGCAAATACTTTTTTTTAATTCTTGAAATATATATCAGACAGTTTGGGTTTCTTTTGCTTTGATGCTCTGTTTTGTGTAATATATAAACAATACAGAAAAATCTTTCTCTCACAGGGCTCTGGCAACAATGGGTTCTTTATCAGTAACTTGTTCATACAGTACTGAGCAGCTGCCTATAAAGCAGTATTGGTCTGCTTTGAACAAAACGGAGATGTATTTTGAACCCCTGGTAATCTCGTCTAGTATAAGAATGAAAAAAAACAAGTGTACAGGAATTTAAGTTTCCCCTATGATGCCTGTAACTGGGTGGATATACCTCTAATCACAAACTGTTTCTTCCAGTCTCACCACTTGCTTTTGTTCTCTCATTTAGCTTATTTACCACCACCAGAGATCTGATTTGTTAAAGAGGTTAATTTGTTTACTCACCTAGAAGGGGAGAAAAAAATCTGCCCATTTGTTGGCTGCAGAAATATGGGCACCAAATCCAAAATGCAAATAGTGTTGGGCTTTGTTGGGGAAAGGGGTGACAGCAGCTGTGCCACCCCACAAGAATCTGTTCTCAAGCATCATTATAAAGAGGAAAAAGCTACTGAGGATGACCATTCTGTGGCAAGGATAGTTTAAATCTCTTCCACTCTAATTCAAACAAAGAAGAAGGGAAAAATAGAAAACTATTCAATGGCACAGAGTAGGAGAAGTGTTTTTTGGCTCCGGTAACCACACAGCCATGAAAGACCACTATAATGGAAACTGCTCTGGATTTCTCTTTGGAACAGCTGCAAGGCAGTTATTGAAATGTACTCATTTACTTCTAGTGTTTGGCTGGTAAGATCCACTGCTGGCGAAAGCAAAGAAAGAATGATGAATTTTCGTTGTTTTCTTGTTTTAAGCATTTCTGAAGCACTGTTGGAAGTCCCTGGTTCATTAAGCTCAAATCATTTCTTCTTCAAAGCTTTTACTGCAGAATTCATCTCATGCCATTCACAAAGAGAGAAGATACTAATCACTCCACAGAGTACATTAATCAGTTTAGATCACCACTTGTTATGTTTCCTTTTTGCAAACAGCAAAGCCCTCTGGGATGCTAAATGCTTCTTAGAGAATTATTTAACTTTCCGCTTACTGCATTATCCGATTAATGAGGTTTCTATGATAGAATTTTTCTTATACATAGCTGAGGCATGAAATCATCACATGTACCACAAAATATCCCCAATTTAAAACTCAAAAAGTTCTGTTACATTTTGTTTCTCCGTCTTTAGGAGCAGGATTGCTTATCTAATCTGAAATCACTAGATTCTGCCTTACAATAAAACCCCATTGCCAAAAAATCAAAGAATATTCTGGGAATTTTTCACTTAATGGACTTCTTTGACATACTGTGAATGGTGTCCCAGAACTATTTTCTATTTCATATTTCAGCTACGGATAGCTAAACTACCCTGAAACTTTACTTATCCTTCACATTTAAACATGACAAAGATGCCTTAAATCTCTGCTCTTAAATGATGCCTTAAATCTCACTCCATATGTCTGGTAACAGGATGCTGGTAGGGATGACTGTGGAAAACGTGCGGCTTCAGTAGAGGGTTGTAGAGAGCACCACGAGCAGTCCCTGTGCTGACACACTAGCAATAAGAATATTTTAAAACAGTAACAACAGTTTCACACCTGGCATCAAGAAGTTACTTTCAAAAACTATTCCAAAATGTAAATCTTTTGTTAGCTGACTCAGAAGACAAATCTTGAGAAAAACACCATTTGCAATTAAATTAGTAGGAACTTCCCTCATTGTGGTGCCACCACATGCATCTATAGGATTCAAGTCCAAGCAAAACCTGTCTGGGTGGGCTTCAGATTGCAAAAGGTCCCGCTGAGGTCTCTGGAATTCTCTCCCATGGTAAATAAGAGTCTATTCTTATTTGCCCTCTGCAGTTAAAGGACTGACAATAGGCAGAGGAAAATTTATTACTGAGATGTACACACATACATACATATATATGTATACAAAATAGATAATATTTATTTCTAAGACTAAATGGACCAAATGTGAAGAAAACCAACTGTCCTAGCAATGCTAAAGGAAAGTTTAAAGATAAAAGATAAAAACAAAAGATTAGAGAAAGTTTAAAGTCAAGTAGCAGAACACTTCTTTTTGTAACTGAGATGCCATCTAGCTCATGCAGAAGGCATGCAAGGCTACTTCCAAGTTTAAAAAAAAACCCTTCCTTAAAACATTAGTCTCTAAATGTCTTCTGCAGCACACTGTGGCATTTGCTCAGTTTTAAAAGGCAAAATAATGTCCTCCAGAAAAAAATGCATTATAATGAATATAGTTTTCTAAACTATATCCAAAATTCACTTGTATGTCAATGGAAATTTGAAAGGCAAGACCATGTAGTCCCAGTCTGAAAAGTGCTTTACTTCAATACTTCCATCGAATGATTTGTCTCTTTAGCTATGTGTCTCACTACATCCTTGCCTGTTAAATAAGCTCTTCCTTACCCTCAGAAACATATACATGGCTCTCAGCTGATTGTTTGGAGCTGTTACTCCTTTACATAGGATTGAAAACTTATATCAACCATGAGATCCACAATGGTTTACTGAAATGTACGTGAATTCATGCATGCATCTAAATCTGCTCATATGGATATAAAATTTGAGTCCATTTTTACAACCCAAGGTTGAGAGAATGATATTTTTCTACCATAATCTCCCACACTGAGATACCAGTCTTTCCTTTGCTTCCTGTCGCTATTTCTTTTCGGCTCCCAAGTCAAATTTCAGTGAAGCACAGTCTCTAAAACCCAAGAGTGGAGGACTGGGTTACCAGTTAGTGACCAGAATTATCCATTTATCTGTAGTCTTTGGTATAGTGATGTAAGTCCAGGGCAAGATTTATTCAGTAAAAATTCCTTGCCGACACAGGACACATACATTTATTCACCCGTAATTACAACAGAATGCTGACTATGCGGATCATCAAGTACTTTACAAGCAATAGCTTTTCTTCCACTCATTCTTGCACCACAGTTGACCTTGTTTTCCCTTTGAGAAGGCATTTATCCTGAACAGCAATCCTTAGATACACAGATTCCTCATACGTAAAGAAGGCTCCGAAGAGAGAACCGATGGAGACAGGGGTGCAAGTGCCTTTTAGAGCACATGAGGAGATGGCCTGGAGGAGCCTTTCTACAGAAAGGGAGAACACTCCAGCAGCAGGCAGGCAGCCTGGGATGCAAGCATACAGCATCCACCTCCTACGAGGTATTCTGTTCTGCTGTAAGGACACAAAATCCTTCTCTGACCCTAACAGGGATGGAGACTTGAAAAGCAACAAAAATACTTTTAAGATATACTAGTTCTCCACTTGAAAGACAGGAGGAAGAGGAGCACAAATAAGTTTCTCCAAGGCAGGTTTCAGATTCAGCTCGTTTCACACCACCACCCTTTAGTTGACATATTTTTTGTATCTTCACAGGGTCCAGGGATCTCTGAACTACTGCACTTCTCAGTGCACACTGCTAAGAGATGCAGTCTCCTGAGCCAAAGAATCTCCACCAAACAGAATAAAAAAGCAAAATAAACATTAGATCTCCAATTTTCTGACATCTACCTTAATCAATTGTTGTGCCCTCTTCCCTAAAATACACATCTTAAAAGTTGTAAGTTGTAACAGACATTTCAGTCTCTATGAAGTCAAAGGGACTTCGAAAATGCTTTTCTGAGATGAAATCTTGACTGTTATTAACATCTCCTTTTCTGTTTGTAATATATACTTAACCAGAAAACACAAGTACTTGGTGTTCAGTCCATAGAGCTGAAGAAATCACTTAGGTATTTATAAATATTAAGTCTGAAACACACACTTTGATTCATGAAACCAAGATTAGTGTGTTAGTAATTTTAAGTATATTATTAATTTTATTGCTGCTTTTGGCTTTAAACTTTAGCTTTTCTGATAAGAACACTGAACCTAAAGTTTCCTACAATATTATTCCAACTGAACCACATTATGAGCTCCTTCTTTGTATTCATTAGGCACAGTAAAAATCAAACCGTACTGCAGGGACCACCTACGTAGAGTCAATAAAGATCATAATTGGCCAAATATTTTCTTCTACAAACAGTAGTATAACACAGCAATGTCCTGTCTCAAAGTGTAACAACATGATGAGTGTCTTTAATGCAATATTTCAGGAAAAATCCCCTCGATGACTCAGAAGTGAGACAGGAGAAAAAGCTAGGATTCAATGAGGAATATGAAAGAGGTCTGGTCAGTTCAGCTGCCAGTTTCATTGTGGTCTACTCACCTCAATCACCTCAGGTTGGGACATCATGGAGGACGGCACCAAATCAGTGGGGATATCCATAGTAGCTCAAAATGTCCCTGATGTCTTTGCACCCTTCCTCTGCACCCGCAAACCCTTGGTTGGAACACAGGAGCACTTCCTCAGACCCTAATCATGCTGGCATTTGCTCCTAGTAGGAAGGAAAAAAAAAAAAATATCATTGAGAATAGTAAGAGAACTGGGTACGCAGTCAACACCCAAACCTCTCGGCTGCTGCAAAACCAGCCCGTGAGTTTGCACAACCTGACGTGCTTACATGACCATCCACAACAGATTTGCAGGAGACGTTTCAAAGGGCACATTAGAATTTGATTCAGAACAGACAATTCGCTCAACCACGCAAACTAGAATTCACACAAACTGAATACAGCATGAAGGCTAATGCATAAGCCATATACACATTCGCAAGGAAAGATGGTCACCTACAGAGCATTGGAATCATGTTAACCTTTTTTTTTTCCTACACCAACGAAAAAAAAAAAACCCTTACAGAAGAGTACTCATCGAGTTACTTGCTGGAATTTAGGATACAATTACTTCCTCAAGAACTATTGTTTTACAGTTCAGTGATCACATGAACTTTTCTTCTGTGTTAAGAAAAAATAACTTAAACATTATGACATCTTTGATTTATTTTAACCATACTTATTTTCATACCAGATAGGCACAGCTTTGCTGTAGGTGAATATACTGAATTGCTGTGTAAAGTTTGATCAGATGATCCAACAGAATGAAGTTATTTCCATAACTATCATGTTTATCAAGGTTAGATCAGCATCTGCATATGTTTCTATTCTTTCGGGCAAGGAAAACCAAACCAAACAAAAGGGGAGAAAACTATAAATGGCCAAGAAATTAAGCCCATTTAAAAATTCTCATCAAAGACTACCGCAGTTTTTTTCCCCAGCCAGGCCAGACATATACAACACAACCCACAACTTAGCCACCACAGAAAGGCTTTTTGAGAGACACCTATTGTTCTCTGTATCTACCACTTCCTATTCTACAAGTCACAGCAGAAAACTACTTCTGCTAACTGTATTCAGCAGCCAACATATATACCAAAAATGACCCCAAACCTAACTGGTGTTTTTTAAACTGAGACCATGGTGTAGTCATACAGATAATGCTAGTGACTTTCCTCACCTCCAGTTCATTTTTTCAAAGGCAACACTTAACTCATCACACCAAGAAAGAACAGATAAATGCTGTAGGAAAGTTGCACTCCACATGCTTTTCTGAGTCAGTTATAGCTTTCTTTTTTTTTTTTTTAAAAATGTTGTTCATTTAAACTCAGCCTTTACATGCCACTGTGGAAATTATTCCTCCTTAAAAAGCATCATCTTGAAATGCCTGCTTCACATTTCAACACATCCCCGCATGCCTTACGTCACATGTAGCTGTCTCATCTTCCAAACTCTCGGATCACTTTTTCCATCTTTATATGGCTTTCCAGTGACCCCTATTCTTTCCTACTCATTTCTTGCTAGTAACCTTTCATTCTTTCCACTCCTTGCTCCAAACTTCTACTACTATACTCATGGAGAGGACAGAAAATGGAGATTTAGCATTCCTCCAAGAAAGACTTCACTGGAAGTCAAAGAACGAAGCCACACATCCTTCAGGCTTCCCGTTTTCTTTTCAAAAACACAGTTTTGCCTATTTTGTGAAATTTGCTGTTTTTTCCACTGTGCATGACAGAAGAAGGAAACAGCATCAACTTGAAACTACTGCTTTTCTGACTTAGGGAAGCTTTGCTGTTTGACCAAGAGGAGAGCAATTTTCAGTAAAACTCGCATCAACAGCCTCAAGATACTCAACCAGCACATTTCATCACTGTCTTGTGAGCTGTCACAAATGTAACTTAAATAAGATCTCATAAGACCATTGTTTCTGTTCTTCTCAAAACATGCTTAGGAGCAGCAGTGTTACTGCATCTACTTTATAGCAGCTCACTATTAGTTTCTTTTAAAAGTTATTCTCTTCTCTTAATCCTGCACTGCTGCCACTCTTGGATAATGAAGATGGGGAAAAAATTACAGACGAAGCAGACTTTAGGGAAGACTAGACCAAAACCAGAGGTATGCTTAGAATCTTGTTTGCCACATATAAAAAAGCAGAGAAAATGACCATTTTTACTAGGGACCATCACAGAGCAGAAGAGACGAACTAAGGAAAAATAATAATCTTAAGTCTGTTCAGCCTTTGGCTAGCTCTGTGTAGTTCAGGTAAAGCAAAAATGACAGAAAAAGCTTAACCCCATAAAATCCAACTAGCACTTTAACGCAGATGAGAGGAGTAGTCACTTTTCACTATCTCTCCACGAAATAGAAAGCACACAATTAGTAAAAATTTCCTAAGCCTGTGATCATTTCGCATTTCCCTTCTGCACCTAGATGCCTTTTCATTGCTTGTATTGCGCTGATCCCTCTAATTTGACCAGGAAAAAGAAAGCTCTTTAGGCTCCTAAAAGCATTCCAGCTGAAAATAGGTTGGGCTGTACAAAAGGACTCTCCCCGTGCTCCCAACCCACCTCATCTTCTTCAGCAATAATAAAGTACAGAGGGGACTGTGCTTTCACAGCAGAGCAGAAACAGGCTGACTCCATTCAAGCAAACAAAGGTGGCTCCTAACTTAATACCCGTGTGAGATCAGGGTGCAGCCCTGTGTTTTTCAAGAACTGCAAATAAAGGGAACAGGATCCTCAAATGAACTTCACTAAAGGGCATTATGACAGAAAATGTAATCTCTATTAAAAAAGAAAGTCTGAAACACAAAAGCATAGGAGTGGCTTCTTACTAATGAGATTTTGACGGCTTACTGCATTACGGAGTGTTGAGAAAAATACCCACATTTGGAAGTAGATTCACACATATATTTCCCAAACACTGGAACTGCAGGTGTCACAGGCAGATACCACTCTACATACTCTTGTCCTGATATATGCTGTTGTCTTTACAGAGTGCTTCTAGAGGACTGCGAACTGGGGAAACACGTTGGAGCCATATCTAAAATTTGTAAAATGATTATAGAATTTCTTATCCCCCGTGAAGGTGACTCATCTCTCAGAAATTATGCTTCACCATAAACTACAACTCTTAGAAAGTAATTTATGGTAACACATTGAGGTTTTCGTTAATTGAGGGAAAAAAAAATAAAAAAATCAGCTGACACTCGGTAGAGTAGCACATATCTAACGTGGAGCAGGAACGCATCCTCACTGAACAAAATATATGCTCTCTGACACGCTATGATTAAGCACCATGATTTCTGGATCAGTTGTCTGAGACCACAGAAAAGAGGAACAATGCAGTTTTGTGATTACTTGGAGTGGTCAGGAGAAATACAATCACGTATCACAAAAACATCATCTTGAAGGAACCGCTTCCGGAAAATCCATTAGAATAACAAAAATTATTACCTTTATTCCTTCCCAGTTTCTTGCACTGTACACTGTGATCTGCAATGTAGGAGTGATACAGCAATACCAACAACTTCTGCATCACTGCGTATCTTGTCTAGGACCACAAATATACACTGCCTCTGCTAGAGTGAGGTGCGGGACTGAAAGGCAAATTGGATTTTCAAAATCTGTCTGACATAGGAGACAGCCGCAATTTCAGGTGTCCTGCTTGTTGCTGTCTTTCAGCTTTCTTTTCTTTCACCCCTATCAGAGCATCTTTTGGTACCATAACTTGACTTCACAGACCTCAAGTTTCTGGATTACATGACTCTGCAGATGCCCATTTGGTATGACCTTGAAGTTGTTAAATGTGACTTAGATAAACAGAGCTACCCTCCCTGCATACTTCTAGCGAACAAAAGCCTAACTTACGGTTTCTCAGAGCACAGTTTTAAGTCCTAATTGATCCCAGATGGACACGACCCGTAAACCCGTCAAGGAAAATAAAACATTTGAACAACATGTGAAAAGGCAAGAAAGTAAGAAAAAAATCTCACATAAGGGTCCCACTTCCAGATGTCACTTCAGAGACATTCCAGATTTCATGTGGGATCTGAAGTCTTGCCATCCAAAAGTAATCATTTGGCATCACTCACCTCCGGCAGCCTCCTTCGCTAAACAACCGCTGCTTGTAAGCGTTGGTTTGTTCAACACACAAATAAAAGCGTGACCCTACCATGGCAGCCTTACAAGGCAAAAAGGCAAGTGAACACCATCCAGGGAAGAGCAACAGCAAAGATTTGACCTGTTTACCACTTCATTTTACCACTTGTTAAAGTGATGGTGATAACATGAATTTTTAGTTATCTGCCATGGACTCATGGAGGTGTTTTTCTGCTCTCCAGTAATCACTTGGTTAATAAAAGAACAACTATGGATACACTTCCTAGCACATAAGAAAATAAACATGAAAGGCAGAAAAATTGGTTTCAATTTCATGCTGCTAAGAAAAGAGAAGAGGCCTTCCTGTTACTCCTTCCTTTACTACAGTGACTGCTAGGAACTATTGCAAAAATTTGGATTTTCTTTTGCAAGTTACAGAGTTATTTCTAGTAATAGAAAAATATTGCCTCTTTTGAGTCCTTATATTATTTTAGGTAAAGCCTTCACCGCCTCTTATGTTGACACTTTGAACAGCAGATGTACCGATTCAATCACACAAATGCAATTCTCTAGCTTAAAACTGTTCTGAAAAAGTTATTTAGTAGCAACTCTTCAAACACTGAAACTTCTCTTGATGTATGCTTTAAAACAATTCATAAAAAGATCCTAAAAAAACCCCAGGTTGTGTTGACGTGATTTCGTAGGTGAGCAGAGGTACCTGTAACTGTGAAACTATAGTCTTAGCAAAGGGCAAACCACACCGCAGAAATACAGGTAAGAAGCTCTTGGTGTCCCTGAAATTGCAAGGTGATCCAAACTCTGATGTCTGTATTGACTTCTCTGAAACAGTTTCAGCAAGCCTTTGCATAAACACAGCAATCTTTTTTTTTTTTTCTTCTTTTTTTTTTTTTTTATTATCAGTTTACTACTGATTAGAATGAGGGTAAAAGACACGTGCCAGCTCCCTGTCTGGTCACCTCAGAACTTTCCTCCTCTTTCCTCTCATGGCATGTCTGGAGTGGTGTTTCAGCAAATGTCTTGTTTTGTATCAGGGACCAGACTGCAGAATCTTGAAGTGAGTTTGGTACATGGTGTACTATGACAAATGTGCAGAATGAGCTGCAAAAGGCATGTGAAGCTTTACTGGGTGACCCACCAAAGCATAAGGACAAGCTGAGCTAATTTAAGTGGTCAGGATCTCTACAATCCGTATTTCCTCCCAATTCTACCATCTCTCTGTGTTCCAGGGTGTGTTCTGCCTGCAAATGAAGATAACCTCCTGCACCCTGCATTAACTTGCTCAGTAATTAAAAGAGCCACAGTAAGTTAATAGCTGTGATTCAGTATTGGGCAAAAGAAACAGAAAAGAAATAAAAGAGATTTCCAGACAGATGGTGTGGCCCATTATGGTACTCTTGCCCTAAAGTC
>NW_009647211.1:350715-368483 GCF_000708025.1 Charadrius vociferus
TCCCTATCGTTTCCCCATCAAATTTCTGGTGTCTCAGAAAAGAGACCTCCCCTTCTCTTGCCTCAGCAGACGGATCAATAGTTTGGAAGCTAGCACAAAATTAATTATCTCTGTTGACAGTGTGTGTATTTGAATACACACATTTTACTGTACAAATTCTGCAGCTTGGTTGGTATCAGGCTGGCCCTTTACCCTGACACCCCTCTCCAGAAACCAGGATAAAGGCTGTCATCGCATCCACTGTCTATTACTATATCAGTATGTATGAGAATAGATCTAGCATATGGTACTGACTAAACAGGTTGAATAGCAGTGAATCTGAAATTACACTGCTGGAGTTAGAAATTATTTTGTCCATATCAGCATGGAAGACGGTTATTTATTTCTGACATCACAGGGACTGATGTGAGCACTGACTGGATGGTGGTACCACTGTTCATATACATCCTTGTAGAAGGAAGTGGATGCCACTTTTCAGCATGCCTTCAGACCACCTACCAACAACTCGCACAAGCTACACCTGTTATTACAGTACACGCAACACTATCCTCTGTTGTCCCAGTGAAGACCAGTTATACAAACATGCCTCCTCCCAAAGCCTTCCTGTCTGTTCCTTCTAGTCACTGGACAGACTGCTTTAAAGAGCTATGGAGCTATAGCATCTTGCCCATTTGGAAAGTCTTCATAAGAATGAATAAATTCACTGTGAAAATGGATTTATGAGGTTTTACTGAGGGGTCGTGGAAGTCTGGAAGTGGAGTGCCAGAGGAAAGGGACAACGTCACTCAATTACCTGTGCTGTCTGTACCATCACTCTCCTGGAAACAGCTTCTGCTTGTAAAGCCAGACATTTCTTGAGTGCAACTTCACTATTTAGAAAAATAGATTTTACTGGAATTTGCTGACATACGGAAAGGTTCAGACAAAACAGTAGGAAATCTCTACCTTGCAGATATTGCAGAAAAAAACACCCAATCCCAACCCCCAGAGTAAAACATACTTGATGGTCTCTGCCCTTTCCCACTAGCACGAGTGAGTACCACAAAAGTTACAACCAGCCCTAAGAAACTGGCCAGATTTTTTTCAGTCTGAGAAGAAAGATCAATGACAGACTGAAGATGCAATGAAACTGAGATAGTCATTCACTTCTTCAGAAGCAATTGAGATCCTCACAGGGAACAAGGTGAATTTTCCATGCTTCTGTTATGCTAGCACATCACACAGGCAAAAAATCACTTTTCACATGCAATGAGACAGGTAATAACTACACAGAGTAAAAGGTGCCTATGTAAATAATACCTCATCTCCAAAACACAGCACACACATTTGCCCAAACCGCAACTGGAAATCAACTCATATTCACAAACGCTTTTCCACCAAATCCTTGTCCCTGTGGAGAAATGACCTGGTCATTTCTTTGCAATAATCAATGGTTAATTCACTATGACATTAAATGTGAGTTCTTTGCAGGTGGTGTTTTAGAGATCAGACCTTTTCTTTCGCAGGCTGAGTGGGTTAATCCAACAGCATCAATTTCTATCCAGATAATTCCAGCTCACGGAACTTCTGTTATTGGTGAAGTAATGCACTGTTCGAGCACAAACATTTCCAGAGCCATTATTAAAAAGAAAAAAAAAGGATAATTTTCCAACCTGACACAACAGATGAACAACAAAGAAACTGGCTAAACAAAATATCATTAAGGCTTAAAGAGGAAGGGAGGGAGACATGGCACAAGGATAATGCAGTATTTCAAATGCTTCACTATCATCAACAAATGACTTGTTAATAATAAATAAACTGGCAACTGCAGTGGACAATTGAACTGGTTGGCCCGAAAACCAGAATCAGTTGGTACTAAGCCCTCTCTCTTGCCATCGCTGTTTGGCTATATGGTAGCATGATGAGATTTTGTAATATTTCATCCAGCAAGCTAAGGGCTGCATCCCAAGACGCGGAGCTGCAGGAGCGCTAGCAGAGCTGCATTTACAGGATGTCCTGTGCGATGCTGAAGGCTTATGAACAACTGCAAAAGGGTTGGCCACGAGGTACGCTGAGACAGCCTTCTGCCTAAGTGCTGAGAGACAATAGGAGAAGAGCCTCCAGCAAGACCCCTGGACAGCAAGCACCATCACTACCTGCCACCTGATCTCCGGCGTGCTGCCTGACCCACCTCAAAGCCTCTGGGGAGATGAGGGTAAAAGAACATGAATACGCCAGCAGATTAGATCACAAGAGTAGAGATCCCCTCTTCTGTCAATGCAGGTACTGTCTACGCGACTGCTGCTCCACCTTCAGAGCAACAATGTCCTAGACAATTATCTTGGAAGTGATTCAGTGTCATAAAGATACACTTTATTATTGCTGTGGTCCCACATGAGTAATACATCTGCCTCTGTGTTTGCATGGTGCCTGCTATGATGTTGTGGGCCAAAGCATACATTCTGCATAATATGTAACACAACCACCTCTTAGCCACTAACAGCATCAAAAGCAGGACAGCAGCATGTTCAGCTGTGTATCACCTTGCAGATTGCTTTACTGAGAACAGCAACAGCTGACCAGAGAATTTAGCTTTCACTTAAGCCAAACAAAAACAAAATAATAACCAACAACACCTGAGGAAATTTAACCTCAACTTGCCCAGCCACCTGAAAAGCATCTTACAAAAAACATCAGGAATAAGAGAGCTAACTTGATGAGATCAAATAAAAATGCAAACGTCCAAAAGTGTATTATAAAAGCAAAAGAAAAAGAACTTATCTTTCCTACTTTCCCTTCTGCCTTCAGCCAACTCACACCTGTACACCTCAAAGAGTTTTTAAAAGGTGCTCCAGGGAAGTTTGCAACTTCCTGAAGCTAGAAGAGACTTACAGTTTCCACTGCCTCAGTCTTCACTTTCAGGAGTGCAACACAGCTGTTAGCCCTCCTTATGCAAGGAAAAAAGACGAAGTTTTCAGCAGCAATCCAAGGCTAGAAAGAAAATGATTTCAACACAAATTAAAAAAGTTGCCCTTGTGTTCAGTAGGACTCTTCCACAACACAATAATCAACAGAGGATCTCAAATCTACGTCGTTTGCATTCACAGTGCAGCCTGTGCTTCAGACAAAAAATAATGACATCAGTCAGACCTTTTTGAATAGGAGCTCTGTGGCTAATCAGGGAAAGATCATTGTTCTGGGCTCAATAATTAATAATGTGAGTACTGCAAGACTGCTGCTAAATCTTCCCATGACAAAATACAGCCTGCACGGAGTTCGGCAAAGATGTGTCAGGTGGAGCGTCCTTACCAAAGATAAACAGTTTCATGAACTCTGCAGAGGCAGCGTTGTGTGAAACTGTCCCTTCTTCCCCAGTGCAAGATTAAGGAGACAATCTGTCACCTTACTCATTTACCACGCACTGAACTAATTTACAAGAATGAAATAGTGTCACTGTGCAGTGTCACTCCCTCTGAGAAATCACCTGTGCTCACAGAGCACACATGTCGGGAGAGACATCTTCCCAGTCATCCCACCAGGGCAAGATCAGAGCCCCTACCCATACCTCCAAAAAGCATAAGATCAATCTGAATGCATGAAAGAAAAAAAAAAAATAATTATTCACTGATTTTCAAAGCAAAAAATTCAGTAGGTAGTATGCTGCCCTGAAGCATTTATTTTGCAGGGAAATCTTTTCCATATGCCACTCTGTTTTGCCTGTCACCATGCCTCATACTCCTTTTGAGGATGGCAAAAGCAGGCTGACCACAGTCATGCACTGGGTTCCACCAAAGGGCAGGCAGTTCAAGTGTCTGTAATTAACCTGTGCATGTCTGCCTTTCTCCTTTGCCTGCTCTGATGTTTATCCCCAGAAGGGACCTTCAGACGTTTTACTGTGGCCACCGTGAAGGCTCTTCGGTGAGTAGATTATTCCCCAAATTACAAGCTGTTCATTCTTTCTGGAATTGTTTTTGTCTCAGAGTTGTGTTTTGTGTTGTTTTGGTTTTGAGGTTTGGGTTTGGTGTTTTTGTTTTGTTTTGTTTGTCGGTTGTTGATTTTTTGTTTTCTTTTGTTTACTCTGGCAAACCTGTGGCCATGAAGTTCAAATGCATTTTGTTGATGACCTCAGTGGCAGGCAAGGAAGGCAGAAGGACTCCCACTTCCCCAAGCATTTGCTACAGGTCCAACCCTGCTGTAGTCAGAGAGCCCCAACATCATTCTTTCTGCAGCATGTATCCATGAGATTTCCTGTTGTTGGGTACTCATGGCAAAAGGTATTTGAGGAGACGATGTTACAGCATTGATGGAAGCAGAATGGATTCTCATTTGGCTCATTGTGACACTTCTTTTCAAATTAATGGAAATGACCAAGAACATCTTGAAAGGAAAATAGCAGACATCTTTCCTCCTCTGTGTCAGTGGTAGCAAGATGCTGACTTAAAAGGTCTTTTCTAAGGCACATAAACATCCCATTATGAAGGCAGGAAACTAAACATTGCTGTATCTGATTAAAAATAAAAAAGATTTTTCTTGGCCTTTCTAGTCTTCTGTGCCCAAAACAATTAACTCCTTTGCCTCAGCATATTCTAGGAGATTTGTATCTTTACTATTCTGACTTCTGCTATCAGAATAAAACGCCACATTGTACTAATAAACAGAAAACACATTTTGAAAGGACAAATCCATAGTATTTGGCACTGTAACATGTGAAAACATGAACACACTCTGCTTAAGTCATGTCAGTTATGATACAAACTGGACTCAAATCAGCAGCAGGCTAATGCACAAGGCATGGAGCAGCACACCAGGTTTCTCTGCATACTGCTTAGATAAGATTAAAAGGAAAAAAAAAAACAGGCACTCATTATTTTCTATTAAAATCTCAACATTTTTGCTAGAACTGCCACCACTGTGCTGTCCACAACTGAACCATGCTCCTTTTCCCTGTTAAACACAGGATACTTTTTCTCTCTGCTATACATTGAGGGACTTGAAATCTTATTTACCATTAGATAAAACTTCCATTTAGTTTGAGTAGTTGTCCTTTTTAAGAATCCTTTCTCTACTTCCCTGAGCTAGGTCAGTTTGCACCATCCAGTGCAATTCTCTCACTTGCTCCACCTTCTTTCCTGATTATTTCCATATTGTATCTATTCCACACCCATCTCTTGGGCAGCATTTTCTTGCTGGTTTTTAAATCCAAAATTATACTTCATCTTCTCTTGAAGCCTCCTACTACTTCGAAAAGCTGCTTGTGAGCTTTGTCTGTAAAGTCCAAAAGTAAAAAAAATACCGCATGGCTTCCTCACTTTTCCCATTTTCTTGCAGTTTCGCCTTCAAAGCAAACCTGTCAGGTTGCCTTCCCATTACTGTCCAGAACCTCTTAGACTTATTTCAGTCATTATCTATCAGGAATGTAGCTTCTCTTAATGACCTCCATTAATGCTTGCTTGTTAAGGATTGCTTAGAGGTGATCGTTGCTTTGCCACTCAGCAAGGCTGGAGAACCTCTTCCCACTCTCACTTTGGGGAACGAGTGAGCATCTGCCTTAATGCAAGGGATATGTGCGTATTTCTTCAGGCGTATTAGGAGCTTCTACTACAGAATGATGAGGCTGGCATAAGATAAAATAACCAAACCAAACACACACACACACACAAATTGCTTTAAAACATCTGTACTAACCACAGCACCAGCTTCAAGAAACAACTGCAACAACAGCTCCACTGAGCTTTTTGAATTAGCGAGTACTGGAACAGTAAGATATCCCCAAAAGTGAATTTCTAATGTCTCTGTTTCAAGGAAAAGCAACGTGAACTAGGAAGAGTCCAGAGTAATACTTCATGCCATCATTTAATTTCAACATTCTCTCACTACTCTAAACTGCAAGAAAGAATCACTAGAATATAAAGAGGAAAAATACAGCTAGACACCAACTGCTGGAAAATAACACCAATCTGCTCAGGCTTATGTAAACAAGTAACTACAATGTGGATGGTCTCTCGTAGCACAACCACAAGGAAGCCGCTGTCATATGACAATGTTTTCATAATCTGCGCTTTTATTGTAATGACTTCTAAAGTACCAAATACTTCTAAAATAAGTCATTTCAAAACAGTTTCTGAAACTGTTTTAAAATGATTCATTTCTACTGATGGACATTAAATTTGAAGAAGTTAACTAACAGGGAGAAAAGTTCAAAGTCACCATGGATAGCTCATCATTTAAGATGCATCGTGTCTGCATGTGTATGTGTAAAAGAAGCAAATATGGTGCATGCTTTTGTCCTTCCCCATTACAAACAAACAAACAAAAAGCAAGGAGCTGCTCATTAAAATTATTCTGAACACTGGGATTGCAAGAAGCAGTTTTCACAACACAGAGACAAGATGGAGGCATTGACTCACAGTAGTAGTTGACGGAATTTAACTCTTAGTGCATCCTCATCGCTATCTTGCTTACTAATCAGTAATCAGACAATAATAGACCAACTCACTTGTATTAAAGCATAAATCACTGTATAAGATATCAGGATGCTTTTCTCCAGCTAACACTCCTCAGCAGAAAAAGCAGCAAGAACTTATCTTCCCAACAACTTACAAACAGACATTTAATATTTATTTCCAACAAGAATAAACAAAGTAATACAATTCAACACTTCCATGGATGATCATCAGAGACTCCATTTGCTAACCTTACCTGGCATGACTCACCTTTTGTTTAAAACCCAGAATAGTAGTAGTATGCTGGCATTCTTCTGAAACAAGTTTATATTTAAACATCCAGGCAATATCCTTTTCAGTAGATAAAAAACATCTGGATGATAACAGAATGTCACAATTCTCTAAACAGCTTTCAGGGGGGCCGGGGTTAAAGCGAATACTTCTTTCCCCCCCCCCCCATCCACAAAACAGATGTTCGATCTTCAGGCAGAACAAACCACCACAAAATACAATAATCTGGAAATGCTGAAGCCAAGGAAGCCCACAATTAAGCATGCCAAACCCAAACCCTCAAATTACAGATGTACCATCCTAATATAGACCTACATGAACCTTGACCAATGGTGCACAAACAGGATTTTAATGAAGTTTATCTGAAATAGAAGTTTGCCAACCACCCCCCACAAAAAAAGTACATTCAAGACTGTGAGGCATCAGCTTAACATGGTTCAGGCCAGCACCAGTGCAGACACAGTAACTGTTTATTAACCCCTCAAACTAGAAATAACAGTCATGCTGCTTCAGAAATATTTTTGTAACATCTCCATCAGTTCAACTGACTGTTCTCCAGGCAATTTCTGCACTGCTGTATTTTGCATAGTTAAGTTGAATGAAGTTTGGAAGAATTTAGAATTGACAATAAGAAAGAATTATCTTAATGACAGGGTTTAAATTCCCTATTCTCACGTCACTGCTTTTTTCCCAAGGCCACAAACAAACTTATCTGATGGACAGCAGTGACCCAGAAATAAGATCTTACCTTTGATCTTGCCACGATAGAGGGGGAGCAAACCCAGTAGCTCAAGACAACAAAAATCCTAATGTTGACAAATGAAAGGTAATTACTTCTTGCCCACCATGCAAGTCTCTCGGGACAATACACCCAGAATTTGTGAGTCCATGCTGTAAAATCAGGTCTGGTTACTAGTTTCTTGGCAGGGATCAAAAGGGCTTCCTTATCCCCTCAGTCTGCACCATATTCCCCACTGTCTACAGCATCCCAACTCAACCACGTGGGGTTTTGGAGGAGCAACTTTTAGGGATGACCAGGAAGTAGCACACTCCCCAAAACATCCTGGGAGCAGCAGCAGCTGTCAGGGATGCTTAGTAGGGAGCTGCAACAGAGTACTGGGTTTTGGCCTCAGGTAGCTCATGCTGATCATTCCATGAATTCAAGATTTATAAATGCAAGCAGTTCTGAAATATGCCCCGAAAGGAGACAGATGAAGAAAATGCCAAGATTTCATCACCTTTCCCTCCGACCCTTCCCCTCTCAATTATCAAGTGAAGTTTAATGCAACTTAGGCTGTTGCCTATCTAAGTAGGCAGATAAACACAGAGGATTAGCACGCAGCTTGACTAATTCACTATAAGAATTGACTTGGATTAACTTTGAGTTGCGTTTAGCAGACAAGCTTTTAGTGCATACAAGAGGTCACATGAATTAAGTAGGTTGTTGTAAATTCACACCATACTTCAGTGATTACTCAACTTCTCTGACTAGGTCCTCAGCACACATGCTGCCCAACAGAAACAACAAATATGTCAATCAGAATATTTAGGAGATACTGAGAATTCAAGAGGAAAATGACAAGTCGGGGGGAAGAATGCAGTCAGTGTAAAACCAGAACAAGAAAAAAAAAAAAATCTTCTAACACATACGATGACAGAAAAGTTAGTGTCCAAGCACTATCTATGTCTCACCCCTTTTCAGATACAATCCTTTTGCACATCTTTTAAAGAGCAAAAAAGGAGAAAAAGCAATCCTGTCAGAGAAAAGTACAACTGAATAGCAATGGATTATTCTTAAAGAAAAACAAAACTAAATAGTAGTTTGCCTCAAACTCTCCCCTTAGAACTCAGTGCACATTAGCATGGGTATAAACATTAAACGCATACTCACTTCAAAGCCTCCTTAAGACAGTTTGTAACAAAAACATAAGCCATAAAGCATTATTCAGGAACCACTAAAGACTCTTTTTTTTTTTTGTGTGACTACACAGATAAACGAAGAAGTCCAAGGGATCCAGGCCACAAATGGAGAATGTACTGAAATTCACCCACAAACCAGATTTTTTAGGCATCCCACAGTCGTGACCCACCAGCTGTGTCCATGACACCAAAGCTAAAGGCCCACGCAGAGCTCCTCTGACCCCTGACAACACCCACTTAGGGCTGCTGGGTCTGATTTTCGGTCTCTACTGCTGCTGAGCAGCCTCTCCTAGGCTGGCCAACTTTATACAAACATGTGTCACGGCACGCTGGCAGAGTTGACAATATTTTGGAGAAACCCAATGCCTATTACTCAGTCAGCCACTGTGTAAGGCCACTGGTGCGTCCCATGTGCCTTCGGTCCTGCAGCAGCCTACTTCCAAGGATGCTCCACTTAACCCAACAGGCAACACTGCCAGCAGGAAGAGTAAAGCAATATAACTAACAAAATCCTCAAAGTTTCCCAGTATAGCTATACTGGCATCCCCCTCTAGTGGAGGCGCGGCTTATACCAGCAAGAGTCCCCTCTGCAGGGTCTCAGGGGGTAAGTTAATCAAACCACAGGCGGAACAGTCAGGGGAGATATGGGGCACAGGATGACTTCTGGCACAATTATGGGAGGCAGATGCACAGCAGCTTTGCGTTCGAGTTTGCCACCGACCAAGAAACGTCACCTCGTCTTAGCAGCTCCAAGGAAAGCCCGTATTTTCTCTCCCTGCTTTTCCACATGCCTGCCAATGCTGAAGCATGAAGGAGCAGGGTGTAGCTTCAATGCCAAAGCCTTTCCTGCAGTTTTGTGCCACTGTCCTGAAGCAAAAAGCAACTGCTTTCCCACAATAATCATACCAAGAGTCCCTTCACAGAGTCTTCACAGCATATTAGGAAAAATTTAGAGAGGAAGAACTGAAGAAGTGGTAAACAAGTCTCTCAACCAGAACTTTGTCATTAAAATCTGGGCAACTGGCTTCTGTTCATAAGAAACTGTGGTGGAGATGCTGAGGACAGAAATATGCAGGACCACGGCAGAAGTGTTTGTTCAGGCATATTAGTTTTAAGGCATTTATGTGTTCTATAATCACGTAATTCCCTCCTGTCATCAGGTTGTCATCAGCTTGCACATCTCTCCCTGCATTTTTTTTTCCTCTAGGCTGAACCTCTTAGGATGATTTTGCATGTGAAACTTAAGCAACCCAAGGCAGGGAACAAAAACATACCATACTTCTTGGAGAACCAGGCACTAAGCTATGCTATTCCTATCAACTGTTTGCAAAACTGCAATAATTCTAGAGACCTATTTTAAGCCTATTCACTAATTACCAGAATTGCTTTGATCACAGCAATACCCTAAAGTCTCAGCTTCCAGTCCCACTTGCATGGGGTATTTGAAATAGGACACTCCAACTGCTCTAAACAAGAAGCTGAAAGACCAGGGGAGCAAACAGATGAATTTGAAGAAGCCTTCTCTAGTTTGTAAGGTTTCCGTTTAGGGAAATGCACTGCTCTGAGGTGAAGTTTTCATCAGTTCCATCCAAAGCCTTAGTTGGAGCCAAATGAACCTGATGTATTGCCAGCCACATGAGGACAGCTCTCAAAGCCCTGTGCAGAAATCATGCACAGGGCAGGTCAAAGGCACCCTGGCTCATCTCCACAGCATTGCTCTCCATGTCTGCAGCATTTTGGGAGGAACAGCAAGCAAGAGGGAAGACCACTAAACCTGATAGGCATTCATAACGGTATCTGTCAAGTATAACACGTCATATTCAATGTGGTACTCCTTGAACATTGGGTACCTATCCAGACGTCAGTTTGCATACAGTTGGTTACCCCACTGCACCATCTCAAGAAAACAATCCGTGAATCCCATTCCCAAGAGGAATGAGGGATCAGTGACCCTGTTGGAGCACTGGCCTTGTGTCTGCAAGAGTGCAGTAGTAAGTGGGGGGAAGTAGATAAAACAGCTGAATGCCCCAACGAAGCCTTCACCAAAAGCCAAGGCTTTGCTCCTCGACCAAATCTAATGATTATGCAGATGGTAATCACATGCTCAAATGTGACTCCCAGTAGGCCTTAGGTGTTACCGTGGCCTATTGGACAACATCCTCTTAGTACTTTGGCGGGTGCCTCCTGAGAAGACAGGAGTACACAGGGACGTTCTCAGCATGGACCCAGGGAACATTCAAGTTACTCTCCTGTACCAATAATTTGCCAATCAGACACTTCAGCAGAGCTGTGTACACACGTGCAAAGACATCTTCCAAGTGCAATGGTCAATGACATGCAATGCAGTATTAATACAGAATTTTCTGTGCAGCACTCTCCTTTGGATTTACAGACTTACTGTCATCAGTCTGAATCTATTCTGGTCTATGGCATATTCCCTTACCAATTTCCCAAATGCTTTTGTACTTTAATAATTAGTTTTATATGTTCAAAACTAGCAGACAACTATAGAAATGTACTACAAATTTTAATCTTATAAGCACAACCTGAAGCAAAGTAGCCAAATTGCCCCTTTACATCCTACATTTTGTTACCACATCAAAACACCACCTTTCCTCTACAGCTCATCTCAGGACTGTACGTATCTTGTAAAACTACCAACCCAATCTCTACAGGGAATGACTGAAAACATACCTGTCACCATAGGCATGGAAACAGCAACTACACAAAAGTGCATAATTTACTTCTGCTAGCTGCAGTGTCAATGAAAGCACTCAGAGATATCTGATAGAACAGCAAACACACACACACACAGAACCCTGACAACCTTTACTATTACATCCTATTTGGTTACAAGTAACTGTGAAAATGGTTAGTAAAACAACAACAAAATCTTAAAGGTGCTAGGACCCTAGAAGCGACATCACAGCTGTGCAGTAAGGGATTGGAAAATATACAGTAACCACAAGAAAAAGGATCCCACCAAGAAAGTCAGTGAGCACCTGATGCAAGCATGGGAAATGAAGGAATACCATGTCTTGACCACAATAACTACCACCACAGAGCCTCCCTGTGAAGGCAGCTTCTAAGAGCAGGGTGACCTCCTCCCAACACAGCTGTTGGCTTGAGATATTAAACCACAGCTCTTCACCAAGGTCTCCTGCCTTCGGCCAGCTAGCTGAGGGCCAGTAGCTGTAGCTGGTGCCACTGCTTGACAATTTGCTTCTCCTTGCCCCAAAGAACCAGGAGAGTGGAGGTGCTCACCACCTGCTGGGCTGCTGCTCTGGGAACCGAAGGGACAGTGACTGTGGCACCAGCAGCATCCCCAGGGCCAGGATCAGCCTTTCCACCTTGCTCACCACCAGCGAAGCCAATTTGGAAACAAGCAGCAAAGAAAGTTGGACTTTCTTCTGCACCAGCATCCTGGTGACACCTGCAGCCTGGCTGGGAATGGGAAGGGAAGGGGAAGACACGCTTGCTCTTCACACACTGCAGCTATGTAACACCACACGGGTTCCCTCGCTCTATCACCAGCTCTATCACTCAAGGCTTTGGGACACGATCCTGCAGGTCTGCCATCCCCAGTGAGTCAAAAGCAGGTTGCACTACCCATGACTAAACATCTAGTGAAATCCAGTGGATACAGAGCCTTTACCGATGCCCCATTGCAACAGACAAAACAACACTTGCCACAGTTGCAAGGTATGTAGCCATTTCTTCCTGAGAGGTTAGCAGTCTTTTTCCTTTCCTGCAAACACCAACCTTAACTATAACCACCTAAAAAATAGGTGTGACCTGTACAGCATCTCCCTTGACTTCTCAGATACCAGTAAGTCTTTGCTGGAGTTCCTGTTAAGCTCTGTGCTCTTAAATAATCATCCACCCATCCAAAGAAGATACAAATTTCTCTGTACAGTAAACATTCAATACCCATCCAGCACTTTTTTTTTTGGTCTTTTTAAATTTGAACTGAGCTGCAGCTGACATCTTCACAGTAAAAAAAGGATACTGCTCTAGTTATACATACATTTTTCCATCCAGGCTGAAAACAATCATCCCCAAATGGCCAAAGAACTTCTAAGAAAAGTCTCTGCAAACTGCTCCCATAAATAATGTACTGGCACTAGTTCGTATTTGACATACACGCCCTAAAAAGAGGGGGAGGAGGGAGGGAAAGGGGCTTACAATGAAAAACAGTATGCATTTCCTTTGCCAGATTTTTACCACTCTTAAAATCTCCAGCATTTTGTACAGAAAGATCTTGCCTTTGATGTCAATCCAATGCTTTTTTGCTTGCTCCTGCAAGCACTGCAGTATGCAATACATTTTCTAGCTGGCAAAGAAACAGATACACTGTCTAGAGAGTGCCTGTGAAATTCACCCTACTCAGAAGGTCACTGTGGCACGTAAATGCCTAAAGAAAAGGCTAAATGGTGTGTAGGCCTCATGCTAGCATACTACAGGGAGTTGAAGTTCATCATATATGACTATCAAACTCATCAACAATTTTTCCAGCAGTTTCAAAAACCCACTTCAGGAGATGTTTGCCTGTTATTCACAGTCAGAAGCAAAAGCAGAAAGAAAATACTAGGCTCACGTACTTGGCACCTTTGTATTTTTAAATAGAAGGTGAAAGCACCTCCAAATTCTATCTAGAATATGCCACATGGATGCCAAAAAAAATAAGCAGTTCCAATGCCTTTCAAGTTAAAGTAATTTAAAATAAAAATAATCCAGTTGGCACAAAACTGTAATTCAGTTCTCACCAATACAGTACCTGCACTCCCAAAATATGTTTCCTGCTAAGAGAGATGCAACCTTCCCACGTCTGCAACTGGAAGCACTTCTTATGCCACCGATCCACCTCAGCAGCAGACCATGCTGCCATCCATGGGAGAGAAACGGTGAGGGGCAACGCTTACCTCCCGTTTCCCCAGCAGTAACGACCGCCAGGTCACCAGGCATCTCCACTGGCAATAATCTTCAAGGCGTTTGGAAAGCAAAACACTCTCCAGCCCAGGACACCATCCAGGCTATTCATCCCAGGAGTGGCCTGAGGAGGAGGGACGTGATTTCCCCCCCCGGCAGTGCTGCTGGCAGCAGCACACATACTTTACCTAGGCTCCTTGAACCACAGCAGCCACGCAAGTCTGTGGCTGTTTTCGTCGGCCAGAAGCAGAGGAAGAAGGTTCGCTTTCTTTTTAGGAAGAAATGCTTCTTTAACCTTGGGTAAATGTGCCGGCGTTCACCCGTTTATATGCACTAACAGAATTGCCTACATTATGTGGGTCAAGAAGGAGACAGATCTAGTAGGAAGTAGATGCAGGACTGAGAAAAATGTGTTTAACAAACTACTCCAGGCTGTGCCTGTCAGGAAATGCTGGTGACTTTGCACTGATCCGAGCAAGGCTTTTGTCCCGCTATACACAAATGCAATGCCTTAACGGCCTCAAAAGGTCTCTTTCAAGAGGTCATTAGGGAAATGCTATGATCATGGAGTTGCCATGTGGGATAGGGACACACATATACTACACAAACTGGCAGTAAACAGGCTCTTTTCCTTACCAGTGCTACATGTTGCACAAATGGAAACTACATGTTCAAGAATAAGAGGTACCAGTCATTAAAAAATGAAAATTGATCCCAGAGTGCAATCTTCAGCCAAACAATAACCGAGACTTTGCAAGCCAGGTGTGCTGTTCATCAGCTTAGATGTGGGGGAAGAGTGTCAGGCAGTCAAGAAACAGCAACGGATGAGAGAAGGAGAGATCTGGATTTACAAAGGCAGGTACTTCTCAGATTTTTGTGCTAGCTTCATTAAAAATCAAAACAAGGCACCAACCTGCTTCAGATGTTCACTGTCATTTGCTCCAGTATGGCAATGAAGACGTAAGAATGCACAGGCAACACTTCTACTTGTTTTAAAGTGACTAAGCTTGAAAGAGAAATGAGGAAAAACAAGATTCAAGTCTTCTGAAATGTAAGCAGAACAGCAGCTCTTATTCCTTTGATAGAACTTTCCTCTGCCCTGGGATTAATTTTGTATTTCTGTCAAAGCAACGCATCAGCCTTGCAGCTGATCCAAAGCTGTTCAATGCCAATACGGATTTTACCATTGATGTCTATGGGCCATGGATGAAGCCTTAAGTTTCTGAATTAGCTATGAAGGAATCTCAGGGAAAATACAAAATACAAAATGTATTACATTCAGCCCTAATGCTGCACAACTGAGGAGTGTCACATTTCTACAGTATCACCTCACAACACATGGAAAAGCAAAGTAAAAAACACACAGGGGATGCTACATAATCAATACCAGTTCAAGCCATTACCATGCCAAGTCCCTCATGATCAGATCTTTCTGGAGAGCAGTGAGCGGTGTTCTCCCTTCAAATTATTATTAAATCCTAAGACGTCAAATGGGGACCTTACCTGGAGGGAAAGCAACCTTAAAGCAAAGGACAGAGGAAGGGGTGGGGGTAAGTGCAAGTAGTTTTTTTCATCTATTGGCATTGCCTTTTGATAACTCCTGTGTTTTTGTTTACTTTTACAATCACACTGTTTACTTTTTAAAAAGTTTGTTTCCTTTTCTTTTCATACTACTAAACTGTTAAAAAAATATAACCCATTGTGAAGGAAGAAGCAGTGAAATACACAACATATAAAGAATTAATCCACAGACCAAAGATGCTGAAGGGATCAAATATTGTTTGCTCTATTCTCCTTTCAGTAAAACAGTCGTATGCTTCTTTTCCCTAGCATTACTGATAGCAGTTGCAGTTCACATAACCCATTCAGATGGATTTAAACTGAATTTAAGTGTCCCTTAAATTACATGCACTTTTCTTTATGAAAGGGAAGAAATCCCACAAACATAGAAAATTCCCATTTTGGGGGGGAAATGATAATGAGAAGGACAACAGCCTTGCGGTACAACCTGTTCCCGCTCTCAGATTCTTCTAGGTGTCCTTGGACCATCACCAAGACCACAAGTAACGGCCGTGAGAGCTCCCCATCCAGCCCTGCTGGCAACAGAGCTGCACTCAGTTTTCCCCTGCACCCATGAAATAACGAAGCCACATACACAGCAAATGACACAGTAACAGCGCTCAGCAAGTGCTGGCAGGTCACCACCTAGAGGTGCTCAAAGCCAGCTCTTCAGACATCTGGAGGAGGCAGCTTACCTCTGAGAGCTAATGCACAGAACTGCTGGGTACTCAAAGGTAAGATGGTGGTGGTCTCCCAAAGACAAAAGCTACTCAGAAAAAATACTCGCCTTTTGGTTTAAACCTCTGAATATTGGACAAAGCAAGCTCAGCATGGAGAGGCTACTAGGAAACAATGAAGGTGTTTAATTCATTAAAATGTTATTAATGGCTCATCACAGCAATGTGAAAGCCAACCCTAAATAAGCCTACCTAAGTTTCAGCTCCAAAGGAAAACACTTTCTTCAACACCCCCTCCTGGATTCCCAACATGGTTTCAGTGTGTGACACTTACTACAAGACCATGTTAAAGACAGATTTTTATTTTTTCCCATTTCTTAGCAGAGAAGGACCTATATTTTAGTTACAGTCTTCCAGAGTTACTGATGAAAACCACACAACCATAAGTGGTTATCACACAGTGATAAGATTGTCTGTTACTCACATGTTAACTTCACATATTAAAGCTGGGTACACAGTGTAGCCTTACTTTAATTTTGCATTTCCCATGTGTTTTGCCTTAAAAGCTGTTTAACCTTTCCACCCTCAATATTTGCTTTGAAGAGTGGAGGAAAAGAAAGCAGACACCAGTCAGTATTTTTCTTTCTTCAACCAGCACCATTACTGGTAACTTCTCAGAACAAGGTTTATAGCAGCCAAGGGTCTAACCAGTGCAAGCTGTAATAGAGACTGATAAGGACACCACCACACTGTGCATTAAACAGTGTTTCCCAGTATTCCTAAACAACTTTTCCTTAGTTGTTTGCAGCTGAAAAGCCAGAACAAAAGCAGTTCGCGTACAAGTGCACAGGATAAGACAGTGCCAATCTTCTCTGGAGAAAGACAGCATTAGATTTTGTGTAGTTAATATTTAATAAAAAGAGCAGTAAAACACAGGCCTATCAAGTTTCTTTGTAAGTCCAAGCACATATCAGTTAAGGAGAAACATACAGCACGTCTACAGCCAGTATTAATGAGCTGCAG
Source organism: Charadrius vociferus (assembly GCF_000708025.1). Lineage (NCBI taxonomy): Eukaryota > Metazoa > Chordata > Aves > Charadriiformes > Charadriidae > Charadrius > Charadrius vociferus. The sequence goes on from NW_009647211.1 coordinate 367,541, forward strand.
GACAAAACTCCACTTACGCCTGTGCACACAGAGTACTGCTTCAGTCCACTGCTGAAATTGCCAGAACATATTATTTTAGTACTACAGTATATATACCCCAACCTCTCACAAGAGTAACAGGCTGCATAGCACGCAGTCCTGGCTGCCAAATTGAAACATGATTCTCAGACCTGAGTGTGACTCATTTTAGACCAAATGGTACAACACACCAAACCTGACTTAGCATGCAAGAGACTTTCTTTGAAAAGATAAGAGTTGCAACAGTTTTTAGTAGTAAAAGACTGCAGCCACCCCAATTCCCTGACACTTTGGGAATACAGACTGCCTACAGAAGCTCCCACGAGCTATTTTGTCTTGAATCTTCAAAAAAATTGTGGCAAAGAAGAAAGAAAGAAAAAAAAAAAAAAGAAAGGGGGGGTTTGAGCACCTTCTAATTTATTCACAGACAACTGAAATCAGAAAGGTGTGAGCTTATTTCACAGAGAAATCCGCATGAAAAAACAAAAAACAAAAAACAAACCAACTTCAGAATAACTTCAGGCATTCCAACATTTTTCTGATAAAGGGCTATACAGAAAACTTTTCACACGTTTCCATTGGAAGAAGCTTTTTGGAGGGCTTCCCATTGCAGAGCTAGTTAAAAAGAACATGCAGAAAGGAGCGAGAGGAAGAAACTTGGTCCCTCTGGTTCCACCTCTCTCTGCTCACTTCAGCTTGCTAACGGCTTTTGTCCTAAAGCTTCCCTCCTGCTCCCCACCCTCCCGGTCTTTCTCTAATACTCTGTACCCTTGTGCTTGTCATTCATCCTCTCCCTGTCCTTTACCTTTGTAAACACCGCGGGTACACGGACGGACACAGCTCCCATCTGACTTTAGCAGGCTCTTCGTCCGAAGGACTGAGAAAATCAGGAGAGAGAGGTGGCAACCATTTTTTTAGCTATGGC
>NW_009647211.1:369467-414076 GCF_000708025.1 Charadrius vociferus
CGCCCCCCCATCAGCTTTTGCTGTGAAATAGTCTGATTTTGTTGGATTGCAGTAGCATCTAGAGGCCACTTTCGCATGTGCATGCATCAAGTGAAAATACCGCGTATGCTGCACAGCACTTAGTGTTCCGTGGCTGAAATGGCTAGGCGTTTCTAAGCCCTGTAGGGAGATTTCTAGAGAGATTACTTACAGCTATACAAGCCAGCAATACCTCCAGCAGTACAAAAGCCCGTAATGAAAGACCAAGCCCATTTAAAGTACTCCTTGTGTTTCCCAAGGAACCAGAAAGTAGCAGGGATAGTTCTCCTCAAGTCAAATCTTTGCTTATGTATCATCAACACAGTGATGACACCAGCTTCCATAGCTACTGACAATATCTGCTGTATCACAGGTATTGTTATCAGAAAGGCTTTCAGCATCACTGTGAGCAGATCTCGTGCTGCCATGGCTTGTTAGGAGCTCTTTCCCATTAGGAAGCAGTCAAGTGCCCTTTTTTTTTTTTTTTTGTCTATCAAAAATGGTTATATATGTATACGTATTTCAAGAAAACAGATGTTTTGTCCCCACACAACAGCTGACCTTGTTTTTGTACGCAGCACTGTGATTTAGCACAGAGACTAAGCTTCAACATGCTGAAAAGTCATGTTAAGTATTCAGCAGGCCATTAACTTTGGAAAATGCTTGATTTCGTCATCTACCTGTTTTCAAAGCAAGCTAGCAAGTGTTTGCAAGGGTTGACCAAGAAGTACATTCTGTTACAAGCTCCACCTAATACCTGGGTGAGTATCCATACACTAAGTACTGTGACAGGTCTTCACAGTTTCCCATCTATGCACAGGCTGCATCCAGGTTGGACAACAACTGCAGGTTTGGAACGGTGTGCTCAAACTGCACGTGTGCTCCCCTGGTGGTAGAAATGGGATGACTTGCATGGCCCACTAGTTGAAAAGTAGGTCTTCAGAATGCAAAAACGATTCCTCCACTGCTATGGCTATAATTTTTTTTTATGTCACTTCATTATAAACCGAATTTTACTCAGCTTTTTGGTGGGGAGCTGTCTGCACATGTCTACAATTTCTGTCCTGGGCTTAGCCAGTTGCCCAGATACCACTATAACAACCAGGATGATTAACTTAAAAATAATCAAAGCTTCAAGCAAAGGATGAGCTGATAGGACTTACATCTCTGTGGCAAGATCTACAACCCAAGCATGCAGCAGCATGCTTCTGTGGGACAGTGCAGGTATGAAGATGCTTGATGAGAAGAGCTACTGCATCTGTGAATTGGGAATTACCACTGCCTAGCATCCATAAAAACATCTCACCTAGTTTGGTTATTCAGGTTTGCTGGTTAGGACCTTCTCAGTAGTGACTCTAGCTTGAAGGAAAATAGCAGTACTGTGCTCACAGGGAAAGGCTGAGCTGTACATGAGATGGAATTATATGAAGGCAAAATGATGACACACATTAAAAAAAGAAGTATTTCTGAGTCCACATTCAGTGAAGTGATGTAGTTAAAGCAGCAGTGTTCAGTTGCTTATATTTCTGTTAGTGACTTCAGACACGAAGTGAATTCAGCCCTGAATGTTTTGTCCCCACACAGTGGTGACTGAAACAGTGACTTGTCATTTATTCAAGGCTAATATAATTAATTCTGAGTCCTCCACTCTTGCTCTAACTAGAAAATATAGGGAATCTTCAGTAAATCTTAGAAACAGGCAAATATTGAAGGTCCAGGGGAGATCACATGATCTAACAAAGTTTAATGAATGTAACGTCTATGAGACTTGGCTGTGCTGCTCCGCGGTCTGAAATGTGTTTGTGTAATCACACACAGATGTACTGAATCGCATTAGATAGGGAAGTAATTTTCACATCCTTCAGTCTGGAAAAACGTCTGTTTCCAGAACAAACCACGTAAGTTCCATGTGCTCAATTTTGTGAATCGATTCAAATCGTAAGTATGCTTAATTATCTACACACATCGATATATTTATATTTATTTCTCAACGTTCATACAGTTTCAACTGAGTGTCTGCAAGATTATTCATACAGTCCCAGAAAAGTTAGACATCTAATTCCTCTTCTGTCTGGGGCTGGAAAGTACCTCTGGTGTTTTTAATTAAAAAATAAAAATTCAGGGAATTTACAGTTGAGATGTCTCTTCACTCTGTCACTTCTCTATGCAGCATACTGTGGTGTTCTTTCAGCAATGTATAATCTTATTTCAGATTGGAAATATGATGAATCTTTCACTGCAGTGGATGCTTTGAAGGAAGTGTTAGACGAGACCACAATTAATAGCAAGGCAAGTTTCAGCATTATCTGAAATAGGAATAATTAGGGAACTTGAAAAATATTTTCACTCTACACTTTTTATTCATCAACTTTTAAGTATATTCCAGTTTCCTAAAACATCACTGTCAGTAGTGCATTCCTAAAGCACGTGTTATGTTATGAAGAACAGCTCCAGCAATGCCAGCAGAGTGAAGTGCTCTCTGGAGTTTGACTTTTTGCTCATTTGTTATATACGGACTATCCGAAGCCCAGTGCTCATGCGTAGGGGATCTGTGCAGAACAGGATGCAGAAGAATCTGAGCAAATAACATTACCCATAGTGGGAAAACACGCTGTTTTCCGGAGCAACTTCAGACACATCAGAAGTCCCACAGAAAGACAGCACCTGTAAAGCCACGACGTCTTCGTTCCATTGCAGTGCTTCTGCCCGTGTTCAGTCTCCTCTGGCCTCCTGCTATGTATTTACAGCAGCAGCACACAATGCCCTACAAACCATGAACTCCTCTGAAACCTGGAAAGCTCTCAAGGCAGAAAGCATCTTTTTCCATGCAGAATCTCCCTCTCCCTGGCTCGGCCTCATGCTGCCTCATCTGAGCTTGTCCTAATCCTTCCACAGCGCAGCTGGATGCTGAAAAGCTAACATGACCGTACTGCTCCTGTAAGCCAAGACTTGACTTTTCATGGATTTCTGCACATAACCAGCCTTGAACAGCAGGACTACAAGGCCATGGTTGAAGGAAAAGTGGGTGGTCATGAGTACCTGAGCATAGTGAGGGTTAGGGAGGTACCCACAAAAGCAGAGGAGATGGCTGTTCCTCATAGCCTCTGTGGCAAGATCTGGGTCAGATCAGGCTGTTCAGAGCAGCCTAATGCCAGAAATGAGAGCAGCATCTGTCCAAGTGACCAATGCATCGGCTCTTTGTGAAAGGGGCTTTAGGTTTGTCCTGGTGCTCCCACCATCCATGTTGGCCTGAGATGGTTGCACCAGGGTTTGTAAGATGTTTCAGGGAAGTCATTGTCAGAGGTGCAAAGGAGTCCAATGCATTACAGACAAATCCAGTAATAACTCATACAGGACCATGAGCCTCAGCTTTACTGCTAATGATCTTACAACCCATGTGGCATCAGATGCCGGTGCACAAAAGAGTTGGTGGCTGTGTGAAGCATACGGTGCTTGTTTGGGGTGGAGGGGGGCCACGGGGGCAGGAGGCTGCCTTTTAGGAGGCGGGGGCTGGAAAACTGACTGTCGTGACTTTGCCACCATGCAGGAGCTATGAGTTTTGAGGTAAGGACAGAGACAGGGATGGGCTGCAGGTTTCACAGAGGGAAAGTGGTGGGGGGAAGCTGGGAGCATGTGTCTCCCATGGGAGGGCAGCAGTGCTGAACAGCAAGTGTAATGGCAACTGGTGGGTGCACTGCTTTAGCACACCTCTCCAGCACCCTGGCTCCAGCTGTGAGGTCCGTCGAATGTAAAATCCTGCCCCAACAGAGATTGTTAGTTCACAGACAGCATCAAAAAATTACATTTTTCCTGTCTGTGCCTTTTCACCTGGAACTGAATGATATTTTTCCACCGATAAATTGAATGCCATACTCCTCTACAGGATTAAAAGAAAAAAAAATTGCTCTGAAGAAGTCTGATGGATGCCTTTGTACTATATATAACTTTGCATGTCCATTTGGTCCATTTAAATGTCAGATCTTTGAAGAGTTGCTGAAACTACCAATTGAAAAAATTAAATAATGGCAGGTGAAAAACTCAGTCCTACATTAGAATTGCATTTCATTCAAGCTAGAGTATTTATCATTAGTGTCTAAGTGTTGTTATTTTCACTGAAATATAATTTGCCCCTTCTCTGTCTTCCACAGCTTCAGCACCATGAATCACTAACACTTATCCAAGAGGTGCTGGGTCCACAGTGGGATGGGGAACACGCATGTCCCCAGAGGAGAAGTGGTGTGGGACTGAAGCTTTAACTAAATAAGACTGACAAAAAGCCCCTTCAAAAACACAGGATAGAACCTGTAATATTAGCTGAAAGTTAAAGAATTTGGATATATTTAGTTAATGAAAGCTCTTGCTTGAAGGTAAGATTGGGTCATTTATGACTGCACAATAACAGCCCCAATGCAGAACATATGAATGCCAGATGGCTGGAACTGTTCCATTAATGAACTGATGCTTTCATTGTTCTGAATTTGATTTTGTAGCTTTTTGCTTATAATGATTTGATTGCACCGTTAAAAACCTTCAATAACCTCCTGATAAATTATTCAGTCCTCAGAATGCAAAAGAGGACATGCCTCTCAGTCTCCACTTTCCACTGGCCTTAAATGGGACCTGCAGGTGTGCAACACCTCTGGCAGTCAGGCTGATGAATACATTTCATGCTGTTTTCTTAGTGCTGCCATTTAAATAATGTATGCAGGACTCACGCACAATATATTCTTCTAAGGCACAGGAAAATTCGATCCAGGTGACACTCCATTGGAGTCAATAGGGTTATCCAGTGATGAATATGCAGGACAAAAAAAAAATCATAGGTGTGTGTATATAGGGAGAAATTCCTTCCAGATACGTGAAAATACAGGAACAATGTCAGGCACTGGGAGATATTCTCTTCCCCCAGACCCCATGCCTCCTTCATTAAACGCAATTCCTATTACAATAATCTTCCTGTTCTCTAGGTTTAATTAATAAGCAGTCTAGGAATCCACTTCTTGTGCATGTGACTGTAGGCACATTAATTTTTCTGGCTTAAACACCTCCTCTGTAAACTTGCTCTCACTTCCAACTCTCAGTGCCAACACTAGGTGCATCTCCCCTGTGGCCCTGCAGCCACCCTTTGCCACAGAGAGACCTGGTGTAGTTAGGTGACAAACATATCTCTGTCCTCTGCGGCGCATCTCTGATCCCCATGTCTGATCAAAACTTATGGACAGTGAGCCTGGAAAAATAAGAAAAAAATATTGTAAATATTAGGTTAGGAGCGAGAAAAGGCTTCCTACCAAAGCCATGTTTCTGCTGTACATGTACCTTTGAGATGCTGGAAGGGCTCCAATCCCTAGTGCCAGAAGTGAAGCCAGGTCTCTTATTTCTTCTTTTACTTCCATCTCAGTTCTTTTAAGGTTGTACTTATTAAGTAAGCTAAAAATAAAGTAAAATAAATCAAAGAGAACAGGAAGAAAAAAAAAGAGAGGAGTGTGGATGCAGACTGCTCACAAGACCGCTGGGGAGACGCCCTGCTTTCTTCATTTCCCTGGGGCCCCTGTGCCCCCTTCTTTACCTAGCTCCCACGAACCTCCCAGGGTGTTGGTAGGGATTAGTTATCTCTGATACAGCTTTTTGGGGCAGGGCCACACGGAGAAAGAAGCGGAGGTCAGGTGGCAGAGGGAGATTTTGGTGTCCACCCTCCTCAGCATGAACGCAGGAGTGCAAAGGCGAGGTGGGATGGGGAGAGGCAGGGACACCGGGCAGCAGAGCTGGCAGCCCGTTTTTCTAGGCACTGCTTTTCCCTTAGAAGAACACAGGTTTTCCCAGGGGTGTTCTGTCTGGTTTGCTGCTCCTGGACTTCGGCATTGTATCTCAGGGATACTAAAGGCAGGGGCTGACCTCCAGCCTGGAAACCAGGCTGTAAGGATGGGATTCACCCCACCAGCTTGTTCCACCTGGGACACTGGCGTATCTGAGACCTGTCCCACAGGCATTGGGTGCACCGGGGAGCTGCAGGAAACCCTCCTGTAGCTCTCTGGAATAGGGGTACAGGACATTCTGGGGCACTTCAGATGGAAACAGCCAGGGATCTGAGCAACCTGATCTAGTTGAAGATGTCCCTGCTCATTGCAGGACTAGATGACTTTGGAAGGTTCCTTCAAACCTAAACTATTCTCTGATTCTATGTAGGTTTGGATCCAGTTCCCCTCCAAGGGAGACCGAGGAAGGCCAGAGTGATGGAGACATCTCAAGGCTTTGCCCACCTCCATTGGAACAAAGCCCACATAATCCAGAAACCTAGCTGCTGCACCCTCACAAGTGCTCTGCTGGCTGTCCGCCACAACACCGCTTTCCAATCAGGCTGGTGGTGCACACTCGGTGAAATGCCCCCTCTCCGCCTCACACAAGCGTGGAGGAAAGGCATGGGGTCAGCCCAGCCTTGTTAGTTAATAATTGAAGGGCTGGTTGCCTGCTACTATCTGTTGCCATTAGGGGCTGAATCACTGCTTGTTTCTACAAACCCACATGTAGTATTTGCAGCATTTGTTTGCAAATGTTCTGATAGTTCCTTTGTGCTGCCTTCACAGGGCAGGCAAAGTGAGGGCTGCCATGAAAAACAAGCAGGCAGCTCTTTGTTTAATGCCAGCAGAGTGGGGGAACAGACTCCTTGACCTCATCAACTAAAGCCACTTTAAACCTGTTGAAAGTCTAACCCCCTATTTTTGACAGATAAAGACACCTTCCATGATGTCACATCTGCTTTTTCAAGCAGCTGCCAGAAGTTGGCTGGCTCAGACCATGGTTTTCAAAGATTTCTTGATGCCCAGTTCTTATTTCTTTTAGTGGGAAGGTGGTGTCCAAAGTGCAGAGGGAGATCTGGTAATTTCCATGGTAACTCTTTGGAGACATGCTTGTCCTGATGGTGACCTCCTCAGCACTGGGAGAAAACAAAAATACCTCTGTTTCTGGCTTTTGGTCTGTACCATAAAACACATCCAATTTTTGGTTTTGAATTTTTGCTTTCAGGAGCAAAAAGTCTCCCAGGCAGGGCAGAGCAAAGAGTCACCTGAGCTGGGGCAGGCAGGAGGCTCGGGCGGGCTTACAGCTCCGATGGGACACCAGCCTGTGGAGGACCCCATGTTGGGGCACTGGAATGAGAAAAGAGAAGAGCAAAAGTAAAGGAACAACAGTGCACCAACCCAGTCCCCTGTTCCACCCGCCGCATCGCTGAAGAGGATGAGTGAGTGCAGCAAAGACAGCAAAAAGGGAGGAGGAGAGTTGTCAGGACCAAAGCTGAGATGTTTCTCCAAGTGTTTGTTTAGCCATTTTTGTTTCTCAATTCTAAAAACAGTAACTAGAAGCTTGTTAATTGGCAATAAATTACCTTGGTTGAAATTCCCTGACACAAAACTGGGGGTTTTGGCCTGTGACAGAAAGAAGCGGTCTGGTAGGCAGAAGAATATGGATTGCTGATTCCTATAGTTTTGTTGATGGAAGTAATGGGTGTTAGGTTTTTCAGGACTAGCAACACCTGAATTCAAGTCCTTGTTCTACCATGGGTTAAGATCTTCAAGTCAGGAGTATGTAGATGTTTTTTTGTGTAAAACACGCTTTATCAGTCATCAATTTTGCACACAAAAGGTGTGCCGCCAAGACAAGGTCTGTGGCAAGTGTTACACTTAAGGCTGGACTTAATTACTTTTTGCTGAGTGTTCAAATATACAGGTTGAATGGAAATGGTGAGCCTGATGCTGCATCAGCCTGGGCAAGAAACATCCTGCCTTCCAGAAAGCGGCAACTGTGTTAAATGGAAGGGAAGAAAGTGTGCTGCATTACAGGACCGAGGCACTGACCTTTCCAGAGGTTAACAGGCAATGCACAGAATGGAGATTTTTTGTTCATTAGGAGGAAACACGAGAGTGTAATTAGAAACAGGCTGTGCTGTATGGTTTTGCCTACTGCTACTATTCAACACAGCAGAATAGAAGAAGGTACCCCCTAGTCTGGGGACCGAATTAACAACTGGAAATTTAACAGTGAGTGATTAAAATAGGCACTAATTTTTTCCCCATATGATTTAGGAGACTGACCTGCAATTGAGTGTTTGAGCTTAAATTCAGTTGAATAATGGTAATTTTTTCAAAAAGTGGGTTTTTTTATTATTTGATAGTAGAGGTAATGAAGGGGAACATGCACCATTCAAATATATCATTATGTGGATGCAACAATAAGAGGCAACTATAAGCATACTGCCTAAGACCAATCTGTTCAAATCGTCCCGGAACCTGCTCATAGAAGATCCTGAGCCAAAATTCAGTCTCCGTCTCACCAGCTGTGCATGCAGGCTGAAAACAAAGACTTTTTCTTTTTTTGAGGTGGGGCCATACGCCCTATGAAAGTTAATGGGAACTGCAGAAGCCTTTGCCCTACAGGAAGGTGGAGTTAGAAAAAACACTTCACTAAAATGCTAGAATGGTGGTTTGGTCTTTCGCACCTACAGCCTACATGGATACATTGAAACTCTTTGTTCTTTTCCTTCTCAGGAAAAACTCTCGTTAAAGTTGTAAAATGTTGAGGTTGAGGAGGAAGAAGTAGGTCAGGGTGCAAGGCTGCTCAACTTTATATACTGGGAATATTACGGCTCAATTGCCTGTCCTTGCTGCCACATACTTAAAGCAGAGGCTTTAAAAATCTGGCCTGTCTGGACTGTTCTCTGCTGAAAGTTGTTGCTAGTTGGGAAGGACTTCTTAAGACAGCGGTTTGACACAACCTCTTGGTCATAGAAATGACTCCTGACTCAGGTGGCATAATGCTTGAATCACTGGAAACAGAAGTGTCACTGTGCCTCTTTCCATTCAGCGGCATCTACCAGGCAAGATTCACAGCCTGAAAAAGACCAGAAATCCACCTCTTTTTCAGACAAAATCTTCCAGGTATCATTTTGAGGCACTTGCTTTATGGTCACAGATCCGTCATCCCAGCAGTGTATCTTACTTTCTGACATGTAGTAAAAAATACATGTGTTTCAAAATACCAGATTGCAAGGACAAGAAAGAAGGATTCGCTTTATATGAATGCCAAGAATCAATCTTTTTCAAGGCACATTTGAGGATTATGAACAGGTGGACGAGCCACGTGAAATCCACTCCTTGCCCTGGGTTCTTCCCAGCTGAAGGTCAACACAGGTGCATGGCAGCAAATCTTCTTGCAACTCAGATAAGGTGAGTTTACCCAGTCCTGTAAGCACTGAGCAAGTGAAGTTACCTATTGTGTGAGAAATCTGAAAAATCCTGAGGCAAAATGCTTAAAAAAGCTACTTAAGAGAGGACCGGTATCGTGTATAGTCTCTACTTCAAATTACAATATGCATAATGTGCTAAGTAAGCCTTTTGAATATCATGATTTATTACACCTTCATGAACTTTGCTAAGATAGCTTTTAAATTTCTTGCATTAAAGAATATATTCTCAGCCAAACGCTTCTGCACCCTATTGATTTTTTGGCCTTTTGAACTGTGACCCATTTTTCATCCCTAGTGTGATTCAGGCAAGCTTTCATTTACTGCAGTAAGTCAAAGATTACATTTTGTGGAGACCTAACACCTAACAAGAAGATGTCCATAAAGTCATTCACGCAGTAGCACACATGACTTCTGTGAATGCCAGAAATCAGTTACTGCCCCAAAATGCACAGGTTGTGTAGGCAATGATGAGTTAATGGTTGAGGTCAAAATCAAGTTCTCAGTGTCAGGAAAGGGCTAATGTGAGTTAAGCGGCTTTACACAAAGTGGTCCACACCACTGTCTGCATGCCTAGATAGCTCGACCTGTGACTCCCGTTACAGCACTTGAGAGGAGTGTGATGCAATGAACTCCCTCATCTTCAAAACAGGAATACACCCTCATATTTTGGCACATTCCCGGGAAGCCTGAAGCAATGCACTCCTTGTGACTCGGGGCGGGTGGTTTCCAGATGCTCTTTTGGTCAGTCAGTCAAGCAGGGATTGCGCGCAGTCCTGCTCCTCAAATTGCAACCCTCCTCACGCTGCTCATTCAGCAGAACAAATACCCGTGCTCCCTGGGAAGAAGTTTAAGAATAAAAGGCAGCAGGACTTCCCCATTCTGCTTCCTACTGAGTCAGGAGCTTGGGCTTTGTTATGCCAAATATTTATTTGCTTTATGTTGCTAGAAGTACAGGAAGACTATGGGTACAAGAAATAGCAGATTTTCTCTTGGAGTAAGGATGATCCCTGTATAGAGCAGGAAGAGCTGCTTTCAGCATCCCTGGCATGATGAGCATATGCCTCTCTGTCTCCCATCCCATTTTACTTTCCACTCTGCCTTCCAGAGTCTACCACGAACAATAAATCTGCTTGTCTTCTGCACACACATGGATTTTGTCTGGAGAAGGATTATCTTCAGGTGAAAAATGGGGTTTGCCTGTAAAAAAACCATCTGTCTTCTAAAAAATCACGATTCTTAGAAAGTCCCATCAACTAGGAGTGATGGAGATAAGGCTGGAGGGAGAAGAAGTCAGGGAGGAGGGTGGCACGTGCAGCTCTGCGGTCTGTCCGTGAGCTGGGCACTTGCTGCAATCCAGACCAGCTCCCATGATTTCTGGAGGAGCTCAGAGTCCGAGGTTTCAAGGAGGGTGAAAAGGAGAACAGAGTCCCTCAGGGTGTGGGGTGCAGAGAGAGGCTTTGAAAAACTCTGAAATTAATCTCTACAGTCAAAAGAAGATATAACGCCTTTTACTCCCCTTTCAAATGCTCAATTTAAAAGCATCAATGCAGAACTTGGTGAAAGCAACAGCAGGGATTGTAAATTCTTTGGGGCAGAGACGGGGATTTGACAGTCTCTAGCAGAGTGAAACATCAGTTTTGAGTGGAATGTGCATGTGTTACAGTTAAAAAAAAATAACAAAAATGCAGTTGATACGCTGCCACCCCATACAACTTGGGCTATTGGAAGCATGTGATGCCTGGGTTTGAGTTTCAAATGACATAAAAAGTACATTGGCACTGAGTATCATTACTACTAACCACATGCCTTGCTACCCACTCTTATTGATCCAGACATTGTCCTGGTTTCACTTAAGCTCTGTGTAAACTTGCATTTCACTGCCATAATGTCACAGACATGAATTAGAGCTCCTTGATGACATCACAGACACGAGACTCGCCTCGCTTCGCGAACTGGCAGTGGAAACAACACGCCTGACTTTCAGCAAGGCAGAATACAGTACGTGCGGTGCAGGGGCACAGAACAAGGGGGTGAAATAGGAGCCTCTGTGACAAAAGGAGGCCAATCTCCAACAACAAAACAAAGCCCGTGCTGGGATTTTAAAATGATCATGTCACAGCTTGGAGCTGCTCTGTAAAAGCTCCACCCGCCGCTGCGCAATGTCAGACTTGACGACTCGCGGGCGGCAGAACTGTAAAAGCCAGGAAACCATCAAATAAGCACAGCTGTAACCCATAAAGTCCCCCTTCTACCCTGCAGCAAATCTGAAAACAGCCTAACTTTAAATGTCCCTCCTCCTCTTGTCCACATAGCACGTGAGATATGGATAGTTTGGGACTGGGGACTGGGAATACCAAAGACGCAAACCCAGTTATCAAACCCTCTTCTAACTCCACCATCGTTAGTTTGGCTGCCGCCATTCAGAAAATCTGTGCTAAGGAGATGCTTTTAGTTGAATTACACTGAGTGAAAAGGCTGGGCATAAAGCAGGAATCTTGGAAGGCTGCATAATGTTCTGAGATTATACAGCAGAAATTGATAAAAAGACAGGAAGAAAACTGAATTTTGCAAACCCAAATATCTAGCATAATAAAATAATAATAAAAAGCCTTTTGTCTGCAATATGATCCCATGGGTTTCATTGTTTCCTCTTGCAAACGACGTTATCTGGAGAACAGACAAAATTTCTGTTTAGTCCAAGGACTGTGGCTGTCTCCATCTTACAGTCATCTATGTTCTACAGCAATAAGGGGGCAGCACAGATGACTTGTATTTATTTTTTTTTTTTTAAGTTTTCCCTGTATCTGAAAAGCTCCCCGAAGACAAACGTTTTAAAAGCAAGCATATTTCTTTCTCATTTTTGTGAAGACTAGAGTTGTCAGTGATGTCATAAATTTGGAAAAGAACCCCCCATATCTCCTGCCAGAAGCAAAAGGCATGTTTTGTCCTTATAGCCGTGACTGATTTTAGATTTCACGTTAAGATTTGATCAATACATGATTGGTATATCTGAGCGTTTCAGTGAAAAAAGGCAGGCTAGCATTCAAAGGCTGAGGTGCCTGCCTGAAGCAGAAATGTACACACACAAGATACACACTCCTCCCCCTCCTCATTCAGGTCTCTTCCTTTCAAAGTACGTCACTGACCTCCTTTATCTCTTCATCTGTGTCTGCTTAAAAATGCCAGTCAGTTTAGGCTGTGTCAAAGACTTCTAAGCTAAGTGTGATAAACACCCGTCTCATTCCGAATATTGCCTGTAACAAGTTCTTCAGAGCGGTTTACAGACAAGACCACCTTCTTGTGGCTTTGAGAGGTGTGCGCAGAACAGAAGCAACTAACCTTGCCAGAATGGAGCATCATCAGCACGGGTGGCAAAGCCGTCACTCCTTTACTACAAATAAACACATAAATAAAAACAAGCCATAGCAGTGTTAAAGGGTGTGTGTCTAGGGTGGAAAAACTGCCAGGAAGTAATTACACATCTCTGCTGTTTTGTTTAATCTTAAACTGTATAACACTTGCCTTGTGCTGGAGTGAGCAATAGGTTGTGTGAAAGCTCTTGTCACTCGCAGCTCCTCAAATACTTGTCTCTTGCTCACCTGCTTGCTTACCCTGCACTTCATCCCAGTCCTTTACTGGTGGATCTGGAAATTATTTCTAGTGCAGCAGCACCTCCTGTTCTCTCTCCTGCCTCCCGAGCTCCACCCATGGGGATCAGGACTGTGTTGTGCCAGATATGTGTAAGCTAGGACAGAAATTCACAGTCTTTATAGCTTGCAACCTAAATGAGCAAGACCTGCTGAGAGCAGGAGGGAAGGAAGAGTTATATTCCCCATTAAGAAATGAGGGATCTAGTGATTTGCTCAAAGTTGCACATGTAATTGCTGTCAGAGCTCAGAATTGGAAACAGGACTCTGGAGCTCCCAAGTGCCAGAACGAAGAAACTAGACTTGTCCAAAATTTGCTCAACTCTGATTAAAGGCAATAATACCTTAAAAAAGAGACCCAAAGGTTTTATGTTTGATATATACCAAAACATGCACAAGTGCAATCCCGTTTTCTCAGACCCAGACTCAGTGTACAGACACACACACAAAGATGAACTCAGAGTTTAAGTGGGTGAAGTTTGGTTTATTCCCCTGGAGCTGTGCCTGTTTACATATGGCTGAACCAGAGGTATTATGTCTTTGACAACGTACTCCATTAATATTTTTGTACATATGCATCTGCACCACAATCTCCAACTGTTGTCTATTACTCTGTTTTTCAGTTGTTTAAAATTCCTAATGCTCTGGTTTCTGGTTTCTGGTGTGGTTGGTTTTGTTTTTTTTCAATTATTTTTTTTTTTTAAGGTTTGCACAGATTGTCCAGCACTTTGTGCAAAAGCTTTAGGAATAAATATATAACAGTGGGACCAATCCTTTTGCCCTTCCTCATTCTGAGGTTCCTCTTTTGCTTTCAAGACCAGAATTTGCCGACCAAGAACTACTCAGCACAAATAAAGTTGGCAGGAGGAGCCATTAAGCAGAAACAGAGCTCCTGTCCTTCAGCCAGAAGGCATTATAATTTCTGTGACAAAGGAGATCATGTTGCACTGTTGTTCCTACAGTCCCAATATGAGGAACAGTCAGTTCTCAGAAATATGTGATTTTATTTTAGGCAGTTTTGCATGGTAAAGAGAGCTAAACTAACACTGCAGCTAGGCTCCTAAAAAAGAAAAATCAGAAAAAAGCCTTGAGGATCAGATCCTCTTGCCCCTTTCGATCTTTAAAAATACAGCTGGAGGGGTCTGGGAGTAGCACAGCAGCCAGCTGTGACTGTGTGAGGATTGCATGCGCACAGGTCAGTCTGAAATTAACCTCCAAAAACGTCTCCAGAGGACATAACCGAGGAAAATGCTTGATCAGATGCTTCAAGTATCAACATTTGGATTTATCCTGTTACACCTTCTTGTTCCTACAATATAAAGGGCACTAACTGAACCTGCTTGACACAGTGACAAAGCAGGTGCTAGCAGATCTGTGCCATGCCAACCACCTCCTTAGACCAAATGCATGGACACTCCTTGATGACCCCAACTTTTCTTCTGGAACTGGATCTAAACCTTTAGAGACAGGGGAAAACACTATGGAAAATGCAGATTAGAAGCAGTAACATAAGGCAGAGCATGTACTAGTAAAGGAAGACAGTGCTGTGAGAAGCTCCTACTTTATTGAGGAATGGATTTAAGAGGAAGGAGAAAAGACATTCTGGAAGAATAATTGACATTACCTAGAGACAACATAAGTCAAGCTGCGTGCGGAGCAACTGGATATCATCCCAGTGAGCAAGAACTGGAGAAGCTGAGAGACTTAGAAAACTTCTCAGAAAAGAAAAGCACTGCACTGAAAACTCCTGCAAAGCTCACTGAAAAACTGGAGGCGGGGGGAAGTGCCCAAGGAAGCAGTCAGAGCAGGGAAAAACAATGCAAAAAACGTAAGTGAAGACCTAATGAATGAAGCAGAAACTTCAGTAAAGTGGGGAACTGCAGAGCCTTCTGCCAAGTGACAATCTGCAAAAGAAGAAATGGGCTAATTGAAAGCAAAGATGGAAAACATCCTCAGATTTGGGTAGAACAACACAGAAAAGATTGAAAAAAGTAAAAGGCACAGGACTTCCAAACGGAGCTGGTTCCACCTTAATACAATATCCAGTGAAATATCGGAACCTAGCCAAGATATCATTAATATCACTCCAATAGAAATGTCAGAAATACAAGCTGCAATTGAGAAGATGAAAAACAATAGAGCAGCAGTCAAAAAAGTCCTAGCAGTAATGCTAATGATATGTGACATCCACCACTTGAAAGAAACCGTGGCAGAGCTCGGCAGCAATGCCTGAGAAAGAAAAGAAATCCCTCCAGCACACTGGAAACACAAAATTGTTGTCAAAATGCCCCAAAATGGGATCACAGGAACCATGGTGTCTGAAAATGAGTAAAGATCTGTATTTAATCTGAAAAGTTTTCTGCAAGTGCTGCACCCCATGGGGTGAAAGAAACAGTGGATGGAAAGTTTTGGGAACGGTCTGGATATAGACTGTATAGACCAGATACATCCACTTAGCCCATTGTAGATGTATGCAAAACAAATCACTGACTTTCAAAGCTCCCAAAACAGCTTGAAGAAATTTTTGCCGTGGAGTGTCTTTTGGTCCTAGGGAAGCTCGGCTGCTGCTATTAATAACAATAAGGAGCAGAAAAGTGAAGTGCTGTATCAGAGAAAGAGTAAATGGTGATTTGGCGTTAACACTCCTACAAAACGTAGCTCCATTTCCCTTACATTGATGTTAGGACTTGCCATGGATAGACCATGAATGTGTGCACTGACAATACAAATCCTACCAAATGTGGATTGGCAATAGTTGACCAATTGCTGAGTTGACCCAGACTTCATTGCTCACGTGCTACTGAGCAACACCTCCAAGTTGTGATGAATAAAAGCCGAATGCCTGAAAATGAGAAAACAGGTCAAGCAAAGCTCAGTTTCAATTATGCCAAAGGGATTATCCTTAAAAGCTCTATTCTCAGCAGACAACATCAAGAAGATAAAAATTTTACTTTAGTACTGTAGCAGCTAACAGAAACCACAAGAAAGATATGAAATTAAGAACAAGAAAGATATCTGCAGTAGTCACTCAGCTTAACATAACAGCCTCCCAGAGGCACAAGGAAAGGAGGGTCTATAGGAGAAAACTTCAAGAAGAATTTTTCCCAGGGGGTACAGATACCTGGCCTTATCTACAGAAGAGAGAGCATCAGCGGTTAAGGAGAAAGCAAAGCTAGAGACACAAGTTCCCACACTGAGCGTCAATGTCGTTTAGGAGGAGACACTGCCTCTCCACTTTTGATAGCACAAATGTCCCTACGTACAGCTCATTGCCACAACATGTCACAGGAGTTCTTAATAAAGAAGGCAAGGCTAGATGTTTCCATGGCTGCCTAGAGTACATGCGCCCTACATAGATTCTTCTTTGGAAGACCTAAAAATAACCATACTAAAATTTCCAGCCTCTTTGGCCAGGTGATGGGAGACAGTTGTTATACCATGGCTGTGACATGTGATCCCACCTATTATTTTATGTGCTGAATGCATCTAGTAGTTCCCTGAAAGGTGTAAACCATGGTGCAACCCCAAGTTGACTGCACGGCACACGTGCAGAACTAAGTTCCTGAATGCTGTGAAAAGCCTCTGGGAAAAGCTGGGGGCAGAACACCACCAGAATAACATGTGCAAGTTACTCCTTGCTGCCCTCTTTTTCTCTATGCACCTGACAGCAGGCTGGATGTATTTATCTCGTGTCAGCAGCACACTCCATGTGGCTACCTTTGCGGGGAGTCCTGTAACTCCTCCTTATTCACATGGCAGACTCACTTTCTGGTTATAAAATATTACCAGATCCAAATGAGACTTAAGTTGCAGCTATTGTCAGTTGACTGTGTTGTCTCTGTTGCTCCATCAGAAACAATGGGAGTTTGCTGCTTGTCCTGGAGGCCACTCTCATGAACTTAGCTCCCTGATTTCTTCACCACAAGCAACTGACAGGTGAGCTGCCATACCTTCACAGTGGCTCTTCAGCCTCTCCTTCACTGCCGTCTCAGCCAGCTAGGGTACAGAGCATCATTGGCATGGATGCATTCCTTTTGCATCCCTCCCACTCCTTTTCCCACCTTTTGCAAGGTGACATTTCTGAGTGATTTTTTGGTAATTCCCCAGAGCAGATTTGGGATGTTATGTTTAGCTTCTCATACCCATTTTGCAGTCACTTCAGTGCACCAGGGGGGTGCACCTTATCAACAGACAGGCATTTCTGACAAGGTTCATAGTCTCTGGGAAAAGTTATCACAACCCTTCTGCTGGTGCTGCTTACCACTGGAGGTCTAAGTCAGCAGCAGGTTGAGATTCTTGCAGAGTTTGCAGAGTTTGGTTGAGGGATATGAGACTCCACTGCCTCCTCCAATATGGACAGGAAACATTTACAGATGGTCCCAGTAGAGTCTTCAAAGGGTGAGGCAGGAAAACACGTGGTGAACATGTGGACTTGGGGGGGCGGTGGTTCTGCTGTGATGGGTTTTTTTTGCCTCTGTCAGCTTGTTGTGGTACAGACAGCAGACCCTGAGGTAATAGCGGGGCTGTGCCTAGGAGCAACAGGCAAAGCTGCCATTGCAACCATTTGCATCGCCAACAGGTATATGACAAAGATTGGCGTTAGTGGGACAGACATGTTATCACAAGGAAAGGAAAGCAAGTTTTCTAATGAACATTTCCTTGGCCTTGAATTTTGTCACTTTGTGGAAACTTATGCAGCAGAGGGAGGAAGAAAGGGAACTCCTCCTGCTTTGCTTCACTGCTTTTTGCCAAGGGCTAATTATCACTTATACATTGCAGTTGTATAACTTATTATCCCAAAGTTAATTAAACCCTTGCGATCCTCGGAACCCCAAGCAGTTGGGTTGCCATATTTAACCATTGTATTTGATCAGTCAGTAGTAGAAGGAAACTCTTGTTTAGAACAGAATATGCTCTGAAATCGCTCAGCCTCTACTTGCATTTTCCAATACCCAGTTTCTTACAGGAAAAACTCCTTCCAGTTTGCAAACAGAAGTCACGTAAAGAACACTTCTGCTTGTCCTTTGTGCAAACAGCACCACAGGAGTCCACACTCTTTGCCGCTCATGAGTTTGCACTGAACATAATGTGTACACACAATTATTTTATGTCTCTGGCTCATCCCGTGCTTGAAGAAGCAAGATGTTCCTTTCTTTCTTCCTTGATCTTTAGCTCAAAAAGCAAAGCTTTGCCTAATGCATGCATGCATAACTATTTCTTATGTACTCACATGACCTCAGCTGCTTCTGCACAACACAGTTTCACAAGGAAACTTTGTGCCATGACTGAATTGAAACAGGATTCCAAGACACCAGGAAAATGTGAAAACTGCCCAAGTTCCTTAGCAATATTTTCTATACTCAGTCAAAAACTGGGAAGTTTAGGAAAAAGCTGCCAGTCGTTAGCATGAAGAACTCTTGGACCCAGCAAAGTGCTGCACATCCTTCCGTATGACCTGTGTCACTTTCCTCCAGCGAAGAAGCCATCCCTTTTTCTTCTTTTCATCAGCTACAATCAATAGTATTTTAAAGAGCTTGTGCATTAGCCAAAATTGTCTCAGTATTCTCAGAAGCAAGAAGAGGAAAACAAGCCCAAATTTTTTCATGCGCAAAAAAAGTAAGAAGTCTGTTTCTCTGGATATTGTTTGTCTCAATGATGCAGTCACTTTGGTATGAATCTGATTGATTTCACGAGCAAAGTAACAAAATGTTGGCCAATGTACACCACTTCTATTGTCTAGCAAAGTAGAGAAAATAATTGAAGATGGCTCCTTCTCTGTTACCCTGGGTGGCTCTTGAGAGCTGGCTAGAATGAAAGCCAACAAAAAATAATTTTGCCACTAAAGCATCCAGACGTGACTCTAAGTTCAGACCAGGAACAGAACAGGGAGGAATGAAGGTGACACATTTTTCATGTTCCAGACTATAACCACACTCCAAGAAAAGAAAGGATGGGATAATCTTCAGACTCTGATTCCTTGGTAAGGGATGAGACATCTTGTAGAAACTGTGATATTCTGATATTTTGCATCTGGTCAACAATATTTTTGAAGCACTGGGAAAATCAGAGATGCATACAAGTAAAAGACAGAGCGTAGAAGACTTGTCCCACATGGATCGGTCATGAGTAGAGTGAGCTGTATGCCATCAGCACTGAATTACGAGCAGGTCAGAGGTAACAAGTGTAACAAATCACAGTTCCACAAGAGCTTTTCATGCCATTTAACGTCCCGCTGCTGCATAGTTCAGTGAGGACATAGGGCAATTGCACAACAGGTGAATGCAGCAGGTCTCCTTCTGACTTAAGCACAGATTTATATACAGCCTGGAGTAATCTGCAACCTCAACACATTTGACTCACTCATCCTCACAGGAAAGCTTAGGAAGTGTGGCTTAGATGAATGGACGGTGAGGTGGATTGAGAACTGGCTCACAGATAGAGCT
The DNA here is from genome assembly GCF_000708025.1 of Charadrius vociferus. Classification (NCBI taxonomy): domain Eukaryota; kingdom Metazoa; phylum Chordata; class Aves; order Charadriiformes; family Charadriidae; genus Charadrius; species Charadrius vociferus. The sequence goes on from NW_009647211.1 coordinate 388,811, forward strand.
CAGAGGGTTGTGGTTAGTGGCGCAGAGTCTAGTTGGAGGTTAGTAACAAGTGGTGTCCCTCAGGGGTCAGTACTGGGCCCAGTTTTGTTCAACATATTCATCAATGATCTGGATGAAGGGATAGAGTGTACCATCAGCAAGTTTGCTGATGACACAAAACTGGGAGGAGTGGCTGACACGCCAGAAGGCTGTGCTGCCTTACAGCGTGACCTCGCCAGGCTGGAGAGTTGGGCAGAAAGAAACCTGATGAAGTTCAACAAGGGTAAGTGTAGGGTACTGCACCTGGGGAGGAATAACCCCATGCACCAGTACAGGTTGGGGGCTGACCTCCTGGAGAGCAGCTCTGTGGAGAGGGACCTGGGAGTCCTGGTGGACAACAGGATGACCATGAGCCAGCAATGTGCCCTGGCGGCCAAGAAGGCGAATGGCATCCTGGGGTGCATCAAGAAGAGTGTGGCCAGCAGGTCGAGGGAGGTCATCCTCCCCCTCTACTCTGCCCTGGTGAGACCGCATCTGGAGTACTGTGTCCAGTTCTGGGCTCCCCAGTTCAAGAAAGACAGGGAACTGCTGGAGAGGGTCCAGCAAAGGGCAACAAAGATGATTAGGGGACTGGAGCACCTTTCTTATGAGGAAAGGCTGAGGGACTTGGGTCTCTTTAGTCTAGAGAAAAGAAGATTGAGGGGGGATCTTATTAATACATACAAATACTTAATGGGAGGATGCCAGGGGGATGGGAGTAGTCTTTTTTCAGTGGCACCCAGTGATAGGACGAGGGGTAATGGGCATAAACTTGAACATAGGAAGTTCCATCTTAACATGAGAAGGAACTTCTTTACTTTGAGGGTAGTGGAGCACTGGAACAGGCTGCCCAGAGAGGTGGTGGAGTCTCCCACTCTGGAGACATTCAAAACCCGCCTGGACGCTGTCCTGTGTAACGTGCTGTAGGTGACCCTGCTCTGGCAGGAGGGTTGGACTAGATGATCTCCAGAGGTCCCTTCCAACCCTAACAATTCTGTGAATTCTGTGAATTCTGTGACTTTTGTTTGAAAAAGCATTAAAGCATCCAGATGCTTAATGGATCCTTTAAGTCTGTGGAATAGGGTTAGGGATGTTGCATACAAATCCCTCCTTGTCCGTTTTTTCCGTAAAGGCTAATTTGGCTGGAAGCACAAATTAATGCTATCTAATTGAAACAACTCCCTTCTCTGTCTTCCTAACCCCATCTTGAAGTTACTCAAAATAATCAGAAAACCCTGGAAGATTTCCAGATTTCCAGCATGGGAGGTCTCTTCTTCGAGTACATTTAGTGTCTTCTTCCTATTAGAAGTCCAAATCCCTCTTTACGTTCCTGGGTCCTCTTCCTCCAAAATTAAAGTCTTGCGGAGTCTGAGGGATGCTGGGAGCATGTAATTGCAGCCTCTATCTAAGAAATGCATCAGAGAGAGAGTGCTGAAAAACTGTTAGTATGAAAACAACAATATACCCACTCACAATCCACAACTGAGCAGCTTCATGACTAACACGTTCTAGAATCTTTCTTTGCTCGCCATTTAGCCCTAAAAGTTTATAGCCAGAGTTCCAGTCACATCAGATGTTTTTACAAAAAACCTTGCAAAAGACAAGGGTGGTTTTTAGAAAATAAAAATTTGTTCCATTCAAATTCCCTTGCCCTGTGTGTATGCCACAAACCTCTTCAATAGAAATTGCTTCTACAAAACCAATCCCCCTTTGGACTAGTCTGGACTCAAGTGGATACTAGAGGCAAACTGTCAGGGGAACTCTTCCTAATCTCTAGATGTAAGTTTTCCCTCAATATCATGAAAAAATTACTCTGAAGATGCAACTCACATTCCCTGTGCAGTCAAGAGGAGAATAATTTTTAACAAAACAACTTAATTGTGCCAAATAAAGGCATTAGTTAAAGAGAATGGGTCAGTTTAATGATGCTAATGTTGATAAGGGGTAAAAGCTTCAACTTTTTGCTGGAGTGAAACAGTGAGAGAAAAAAAGGGCTTCAGAAATTAAAAAATCTGGGGGTTTTAACCTGCTGTGTTACATGGTAAAGGACATAATTACTTGCAGAGTTGTTGAGAGTATGTAAATCCAGTAGAAAATTAAGGTCTTTCCATGTTTGATACCAGTGCTTTCAAGAAGGATCTCAATAAGTTGCTGCAGCCACACTACAGTGAAGAAATTGGGAAACAAGTACAGAAGTGCAAAGCCCACACCAAAACTTTTGGGTCAAAATAGAAGGTTGTGTGAAAGACGGCATGCTGGAATCTGTGACCTGTCCAGGTGTCCCTCTATTTAAAGATGAGGATACCAGTAATCTCCACTCATAGAAACCATAAAGGTAAATGATGAATCTCTAAGCATTCCCATCTTCTAGTATACCTACAACTGTACCAAATGTTAGAGGTATCTCAGTTTTCTTTTCATTTCACTTACAAAAATAACAAGGTTAGCTTTCAGAGAGTTGCATCAGAGCTTTCATGTCTTAGCTAAATATAAAGGTAAGCAAACTTTTGCAGTCACAGTTTGGCAGAGAGATACCTGAAGGCATTTTCCTCTGCAAATTATGTGCAGACACATCATAAGCATCTTAATCATGTTTGCTTTGGAGTGGGAAGAGAGCTTTAGGAAAAGTAAAGCAGACGCTAGAGCCAGGTCTTTTGGGAATTTTGCCATTTTTTTCCATGATGAAGCTGTGTAGCATTTTCCCACTATTGAGGATGTACTTCACTAAGGGCGAATTGTGTCCTTGTGGAGTTAGGCACTGCCATCCCTCTGACTGCAATTTAGAAATACTGCTTCAAGTCCTAGAGAAGTCCTAGGAGTTCTTTATGGGGAGTAGGTAGTGTGTTCATGGGGTGCTCCACAGCAATCCATGTGTCCCAGATGTGTTTTTAAAAAGATAATTTTCCCACTTCGTGAGTTTTCACTTTCCTGGATCCCTCATGGCAAATAGCTCATTCTCAGACACAAATACACCATCCTGGAAGCTCAGAGTTGTCTCAGTGGTACCCATAAAATGACATTCCCAATTTTATTGCCAGCAAAGCAAACAGCTGTTGACCTAAATTTACTCAGGGCAGCTTAGAATACTGTGGTGAATACACCCCCGTGTTTCAGCTTTACTTAATATAACCCTCATCTTAACCTTTGTTCATATTCATGCACAGAAAACTATGAGAAGTTTCTCAGAAACTCTAGGAAAGAAGTCTACTGTCCTATTTTTTGGGGGGTGGGGCTTGTGGGCATCTCAAAACATCATTGTTATTATTTGTCTTTCACCCCAACCTTGCTAGTTACCAGACTGAGACTTAGCATTGTTTCTAGGGATGCACTTTTACCATGTAAAAATGCCTCTACTTGTCTCCCATTGGTTTTCTGGTTACATTTAGTAGGTTTTAATACAATGAAAACTTAAATGTAAACTAGGGTAATATAAGAATTTAAGGAGTACGGTACCAGCTCAGGCCAGTGGTTCACCACCTAATCCAGTTTTTGGTCTTGAACAGGGGCATAATTGGAGAAAGCATGTAAGCCTGGCCCCACTTTGCAGTCCATCCCCCTTGTACTATTGCCCCAGCATATCCGCTTGTGTTGGGGATGTTGGAGAGCCTTATAGAGCCCACTGACAAACCTGTCATCCATGAATTTGCACCAATCCCATTTTGAAATTTTCTGTTGTCCTCACTTATGGAACATTTCGATCTTTTAAAGGCCTATGTTTTCCATTTCAAACCTCCTTAACTTCTACAGACTGTGAACTATTTTCTTTTTGAGTTGTGGCACACAATTTACTTTGGCGTCTAACACAGTATTTTGTAAAAGCTCCCTGCTTGCTTGTAAGCTTATTATTTTTTTTCTGCCTTGGATGTTTTAATTTGCTTTACAGTTTGCTTCATTTTCTGCAGTTCCTTCCTTGAAAGTGAGCAGCTTCAGGCTACATTGATTGGGCACACTGCCTTCTGCTATAATGTTAAACTTAATGCTGAACCTTTCAAATGGAGTTCCTACTATCGTTCCTAATTTTGTTACTGTAAGACCTAAGAGTTACTCTCCTGCGCTTGTTCTGTGCTGTCTCCTGACTAGCATGCTGATTGCTGCTTCCTGAACTCTGTTCCTAAATTAATGCTTGTTCTAGAGCCAGAGACACAGTATGGAACAAAATTTGTGATTTTTTTCATTGCAGAAACTAGTGGCTGCTCTCATAAACTTAACGTGGATCTGCTTTGCAGTGGCACACTTATTGTTGGTCTACAGCCCCAACCTTCAGAAGCTGCGAACTAATCTTAATTCCAGCCATACCTGAAGTAATGACACCCTCACTATTTCACTGAGAAACCTAATGTTGCTTGTCCCAAAAATACACTGTGATTCACTTCAAAAGAATTGATTTTGAGAGATTTTTACTGAAAAAAATAATTGGGTAACACAACAGAATGAATACAGTTACTGAATATTAATATTTAATGAAAAAAATAGCCAGGAAATGTAATTTTACATACAGAAGGAAAAGAATCTTAGTAATTAAATTCCTACAAGCTTTTAAATATAAAGAAAGATCACTAGTCTTTTTACAGCTGTACCTTTCCCTTTTGCTGAAAAGAAACAGGGGTCCCAGTGTACCTCCTGGTGAGAAGCTCAGCATGCAGTGAGCCTGAGGACAGAAGAATATTTTTCCAGATGAGAGGAAGCTTTTCATTGTCTAATCACTATTATTGATTTGTGTTATCACAACTGGCTGTACTTAATTTGTTACTCTTTTTTTTTTCTAGGAAGGATGGATCTAAGTTTACCCCAATTTTTGTGTTTTGTGCTTATCTTCACTGATGTCATTTTTTCCTGTGTTCAGCTGTAGCTGGGCAGCGACAGCCTCAGCCTCGTGGGTGATGTCTATGGGAGAAACATCATGGGTACAGTTTTCAGTACACCTGAGGTCCGTTATCCAATTGCAGTCTAATTCTCACTCTATAGCTGCTACTTTACTAAGCTGTAAACATATTGCTTTATCCATAAACGCTGCTCTTGTGGAGATAACTCATGGAACAGGTTTTCTAAATTTTCTTGTTAACATCTTCTAGGATTACTATGCCTAAAACTACACTAGGATTTGCTTTCCAGCTGCCCCCTTACTTTAATCGAGACCTGCTGTACTTTGGTGGCATTGTTCTCATGGGTGATGGCCATTCCTGTTGCGACTTTCACTTCTTTGCACTTCCACTGCTACAGCACCTGAGCATCTAGTGGATTTATTCTCCTACACTCTTATGAGATCCTACACCACTGCATTGAGACTTGAATTGCTTTCCCATGGTTGCAAAGGAAATTTTTGCCAGTGCAAGTAATTGTTCCCTGTCTTCTAGAACTAGGTGCCTCCAGTCTTGGACAAATTAAGTCCTTTGCATGACTTTCAGGGACAGCCAGCAGAAGGGGTCCTGGTAGTACTGTGCCCTGCAGCTTTGTGGCCAAGCGGGGAGGAAGGACCCTAAAAGAGCAACTTCTCCATCTAATTTTGTTGGTCTTTACCCAGTGCTCTCCTTTGGCAATCCACCTGTTAACTGCTGCAGGAGCCTGTTCTGCAGTCATCTCCCCGCACCCAGTGAACTGTTATCATGAACACAGTGAAAATATCTCTGGAGCTGTCGATGATTTGATTTCACTTGATGGCCTCACTTGGTACCAGATTGCTATGGTTAAAATCAACTCTTTTGAGTGGTGAAAGCTTGAAGTGAATTTGTCTTTGGGTTTTTTAGCAGTGGTTGGTGTTCAGTTAACACAGCAATTTAACAGCTGAGAGACAGAGCATTATCTTGACAAAAGCATTACCAATATGGCAAACAGAAAACTGTATGCAGTCAGCCTCAGTTATCTTTTCGTGTTCGACATTCAGTGCTGTTGGGCTCAGGGAGGCAATCAGCCGCTCGGTGCTGTGCTGCGCCAAATAACGCTGTGAAAGAGCGTAAGCTAACACAACCCCTGACACCTCTGTTGACTTTTCCAGTAGCACTTTGGGAAGGTAAATTTGCCTAAATGTGAAGCGAAAGTAACTCAGAACTGCCAGGAAGCAAATTGTCCGGCATCACTGCTATGCTTTCATGCTGCCTGCTGAATGGGATTACTGGGAGTGGGCTGGGACCCCCCAGCTCTGCTGGGCAAGTCACAGCATTCCTGGGAATACGGTTATATTCCCGAATGCATGCATGTGTACCTGTGTGCGCTAGGTGGGACATTCACAGCCTTCACATTCAACCAAAACAAAAGCATAACCAGTGGTCATACACTGAGCCTCCCGTGGAGTTACAACTCTGAGCTAAGAAGTGATGTCACACGTCAAAGAGTATTTTGTTGCTTTTTCCCCTGCTTTTTAGGTAGGAATGTGACTTTAGATACTGCACATGTCTAAGTAAGTGAATTGCAGTGACTTGTGTATTTATCCCTTTCAGTCTCTACAAGGCAAGATTTCTCTGAAGATTTTCAGCTCAGCTGACCCGTCTGGAGCGCTGTGACCTGTCTTACCAGAGGGGCTGAGTGCATTTATGCCTGTAATGTCACTCATCTCACAATCCCTCTTGCACCAGAGCAGTACCATGACCCCTCTCACACAGGCAAGACAGGGAGAGCTGGGGGGTAAAACCCTGCCTGACAGGTCCATGACATAGGCGAGTGCCTTGCCCAGGTACCATCCACGTCTCATCTTGCTGTGGTTTAACCCCAGATGGCAACTAAACACTGCCCAGCTGCTCTCTGGCTCCTTCCCCTGCCCCTGGTGGGATGGGGAGGAGAACTGGAAAAAAAAAAAAAAAAGGTAAAACTCTTGGGTTGAGGTAAAAACAGTTTAATAGGACAGCAAAGTAAGAGGGAAAAAAAAAAAAAAACCAAACAGAATATACAAAATGAGTGATGTACAATTACTCACCACCCACTGACCGATGCTCAGCCTGTCCCTGAGCAGTGATCCCAGCCCACCAGCCAACTCCCCCGTTTTATGTACTAAGTGTGAGATTTCATATGGTATAGAATACGGCTTTGGCCAGTTTGGGTCAGGTCTCCTGGCTTCTTGTGCACCTCCTTGCTGGCAGAGCATAGGAAGCTGAAAAGTCCTTGACCTAGTATGACCATTACTTAGCAACAACTAAAACATCAGTGTGTTGTCAACATTATTCTCATACTAAATCCAAAACACAGCACTATACCAGCTACTAGGAAAAAAATTAACTCTATGCCCACTGAAAGCAAGGCACATCTTCTCTAGGTACTGCATGGAGACTCAGGAGTACTGCAACAGCATGCATCAACTTAGTATGTGTCAGGTCAGGTTTTGGAGTGGCCAAGCCTGGGATGGGATGGGATGGGATGGGATGGGATGGGATGGGATGGGATGGGATGGGAAGGGATGGGGTGGTACTTTGTTGAAAAAGTGTCAAAGGGTTGATAGATACTTCTATTCGTCTTCTTTCCAGGTACATGCATGAGGTAAGAAAGAATTGTGTGCTGACAAGGCTGACTTTGGGGATAGAAGAGGAGTTCTTTGCAATTCAAGACCACTAAAACCCCCTGATCTCTGTTTGCGTTCTTTTTAAAAAAAACACTGCTCTACTGAAAGGATGCATGAACCAAGTTTCCTCCTGCTATGTTCTTTTTTTCCTGTCACATTTTCAAGATATTCTTCACAATAAAATGCTTAAAGACAATTATATTTGTTTCCAAACAACAAGATAGCAGCCAGAGGCAAACTCCCATATTGTCCAACTCTAGTGTGAGCTTTCATACTGAGCCTCCTTTTCTCCCTGAAGCTCTGGGTTCTTCCAGTGTCAGGTTTGGAGCACCCAGAATTTATTTAGAAAACAAGAGAGTTTACCCCCCAACAAGCAAGCCATACCATATTTACACAGTCAGATGCAACAGCCATGACTGAAAGGCTGGAAACCCCTACAGTGAGGGACCTGACCGGTGCTTTCAACACGTTATTTAAAAACAATCTTTGTTGGTTTTGTAGCTTTTGGCTACATAGAAAAAACACAGCCAGTTAAAAAAATAAAATCAAATAAAATCTGAAAAATGTCTGGTAAAAACCCTTCCCTGCCTTACTGCTGGCTACCTGGACTAACTCACAAAGCATTTGGTACCTTTGCTGCTCTGGACACCAAGAGCTATGCCAATGCCTAACTGTCCCTGAGGGTTTCTCTAGGCCTCCTGACACATCACCATGGTTGTTCTGCTGATGCAATAAGCCTAATTTGTTTCAAACTGAGATCCTTCTCTTAATCCTACTAATTTACTGGCTACTTCTCTTTTTGTCATTACTGTACTCGGAAACCTTCAGGTTTGCAATAGTATGGCCACTTTCCTCAACATATCCTAACATTTCTGTGGCCACATGAAATGTGAATATTATTTCATCTGTCTCCTTCAGTATAACAAATGCTGCTCAAATCCCATGGCAGCCGTACAAGAACACCTGTTAAAACAGAAAAAGAGAGATAATAAATAACTAAATAAAATATCTGTTATAGGGTCCAATAAAATGGTCAGAGGAAAAGCAGCTTATGTGGTTTTTAAAATAAAGGCTTGTAGATGCTTAGTCCTGCAGTTACCTTCCACTGGCTGTTTGGTGGAGAGGCACAAATCCACTTACACAGCCAGAAAAAACATACCTGAAAACACATATATTAAGCACGAAACCATTCTATAGTTGTTTTTGTCTGTTCCATCAGGTGATATTTGGTAGGTCCTGTATCAGGCACTTTGGGTTTTTTATGCTGTGGGGTACTTCAATGAGCTGTTGTTCTGCAGAGCTGTTCTGTCAGTTTATACTCTTGTAAATATCTCTCTGAAATGGTGGAGAGCTAGCTAAAATTAAAATCATATGTCTTTTCAGTTGCAGCCAGTAAATGAGGATAAAGGCATTCATGAATCCACTTAAAGGATCCCTGAAGCCTGTCCTTACTAAAGATTACTCCAGCACTGTAAGAAGCTCACCCGTACAATTGTCATTACTGCAGTACTAATTGTCCTAGGAGGTGGGTGGTCACAAAGAAAGTGAGCGCTCTCTTTTGCTCCTGCAACCCTGAAACACCAGGCTGCTCTCCTCCAAATAACCTGTGCCGGCAGGGTCCTGGAGCCAGGTAGGCAGCCCGTCGGCATAGGACCGAACCCCAGTGGACACCCTGCTCAGGTGGAGACTGCCATCAGAGGATGGGTGAAATACATCTGCAGGGACAGAGGAGAAAGGGGAGCAGGCAGCAGAACTCAAGTAAGAATTTTTGACAGAACAGTTTGGCGTGTGGTGTGAATCAGGGAAGTAAGTAATTATGCATAGGATATTAAGCACATGTAACTTAATGTATTAACAGTCACCAAAAGAGGAAGGAAGGAAGGCTTTGAGTCTGGCAGTTAGAGATACATAACATCATGCAACTATCTCCTTTAGCCTCATCCCATTAATTTTGTACATTTTCTCAGACTCTACAGCTATTTCAAGTTTCCAAATGTGCTAGCATCATCTGGTAAATCACCTGCCATCTCATTTGCTTACTAACACCAGAGAACAAAACCGTCTTTCATTTGCAAAATAAGGTATGACCAAGCAATTGCTTGTGGTTATTGCAAGGCCACCATGGACTTCCCACACGCAGACCTACACTGTAGCATGAGACTTTGCTCCACACAAGACAGCTTTGTTCATCTGAGCCCTCAAGGGCTCAGGTCACGTCAGTTATCGGTTCCTGTATCAGGGTTGCTTCTGTGGTCTCTCCTCTCAGGGCAGGCACGCTTGCACCTGCAACCTTGACCCCTTGCTCTCAACCATGCAGACCAGTAAAATAAAAAAAAGTTAGTGAACGTGGGCAAAGCGTTCCTCCCCACTCACCTCTAGCTGCTTGACCTGATGGGAGGGGAAACAACTTTCCTGGTAAAACTGGAGGCTGCAGTCACTGAGAGCTCTAAGCCATGGGTAAGGATGGAGGGCGTGTGGTGTGAGGGAGCAGTGCCTTCCCTGCCTCTCCGTGCATGGCCCTTTCCAAAAGGCAGCTCTCCCCAGGGCCACAGGTCTGCAAAATATTTCAGAAGAGACAGTCCTTAACTAGCACCCCGCTGCCAATCAAGCTTGTCAGAAATAAGCTTTTGGCTGTAAAAACACAACTGAAGGACAACCTCTGTCCCAGTCTTCCTTCCAAGGTATCTCTTTGAACCATAATTCCCCTCTTTATACTGGAGGGTAATGGCTGCTATTGATACTCAGCGAGTAGCTATGTGCATGCAAGTAACAAAAAGCTATTGTAAATATAATGAAATAAGAATTTCTACTGAAGGGTGTGATGCTTCCTCCTCATTTTCCCCAAAGAATCCAGTGTATACTCTGGAACAGAAAAATATTCCTTCCCTTCATTTTTTAGACACTAAGCTACATTTTAGGATTTTTTTCTTCCTAGCTGAAGGCATTTTCTTGCCTCAGCTGCTAAAAGTATTCAGCTAACAATTTTCTCATTAGCCACCATTACCAGAGCTAAATGGATGCAGTTAAGACTTTCAGCAAATTAAAGTTGCAAAGCAAATGTATTGCTTAGTCTTTCATCCCATATTTTGCCAAGTCTAAACAAGAGAGTGCTCGTGTGAAAGGACGCCTGCAAGGCTGAGGTCACAGGGAAGGTAAAACTGAGGGCCACGGAGACTCTGGATTACACACAATATTAAGAACAACAATCTAACTTTTAGAAGATGATTATAATCTTTAGGAATACAAATTACTTATAGAACCATGCTTCTTGTAACTTGCAAGTTACATGTTCCAATTTATGTATATCAGATTATAGCAGAAATGTTCTTCAAGGAACAGGTCTACCCTAGCAGGATCTTGGACCTCTCCAAGGCCAGCAGCTAGGCCTGGGAGGTAGCAATAGCATCTTCTGTGGGGTTCTTTTATCTTTCTGATGCAAAGCTGACAGGGTCAGCATCAGTAGGCAGGAGACGGTGGCAAAGATACATGGGAAAGACATTCTGTGGGGAAAGGAGAGGAAAAAGAGAGGTTTCAGCTCATTCCCACACTAGAGTTTCACCATATGTTTTGTAACGTCACTTTCTGGGAGGTGTTGTTTGTATGAAAAATGTTTGTGCCCCTGTATTACCTGCTTTGCACAGTCACTTTTTTTACAAAATATAATTCCTTCTTCATTTCCTGACTATTGCCATGATCTAGATGCTATCAGTACTGTAGCCCTCAAAGATGACACTGAACAGTATGCTATGCAGATCACATAATGGCATTAAGTCTAAGAAATTCAAAGGACATTAAGCATAATGAGAAGTGTGCTTTAAGAAAGAATAGCTTTTCACACCTCTGGAAACAAGAAACCATACAGCTGAGAAAGGCTTGAATGACAGGGGTCAAGTTCAAACTGCGACCCCAATATCCCCAAAGGCTGGTGGCGTTTGGAGGCAGAATTTTCCGTTAGAGCATTGCTACTTCAGTGAACTCTGAATTTAGCTTCATATACAGCACTGAACTCCCTCAAAACTCCTTTGGATGCAACATCTTGGTTTGGGTCCATCTCCGTTGAGCAGCCCTGGCAAAACCTTGAGTATGTCAAATTTGTGCTTGGTGAACCTGGTGTTGATTTCTGCCCTCTACTGGAAACAAACCTGGTGGCGGTCACACAGTGACAGCAAACTGGAATGGTAGCTGCTGCCAGAAAAAGATTTCCTTGCACACACACTTATTTTCTGCTTTCGTGACTGGCAAACAGTTTCACCTATAAAACTGCTATTTTGGGTGACGATACAGGAACTGAAATAGTCTGTGAAACTGTAATTCTGAAGCACTCTAGCAAGTACAGTGAGGGTTTTAAGACGGTGGGGAAAGAATAAAAAAAAAAAATAATCACATGGTGCCTTTCTTACATTCTGTGGTGCAGTGTAAATTTGTCTCTTCTGGCCCTAAATAAGAGGTGGGGCAGTCACATGTGGGTCACTGAAGCAAGTACCTATCCTTTCCTACTGGGGTGACATGCAGGAGACTGCTATCACAGGCTTGCCAGCGATTGCCAGATTTCTTATAAGTTATGATTATCATTATATGACTATACTGGCTTGTGGGTATGTCGGTCTGCTTGCGAATGGGAGACGGTGGTTTGTTTGGGAGCTCTGGGAAAAGGGGAAATAGATCTGTTCAGGAAAAAATAACCGTGAGAATGTAGATGAAATTATGAATGACGCAATAAAATTACACAACATGAGTGAATGGGGCTCTTACAAAGAGAAGAAACTTCCAGCAAAGTCCTTCAGGGGCACCACTACCCCAGGGTGAAGAGATTATCTACAGGTATGATGCTGCAGATGCTGGGAGCTGCCTGCAACTCTCTCCCTTGCCTTATCCTATTTGTGAGGGTTTTCCCACTGCCATTCACACTGAGGTGCACAGGCAGAATTTGCCATAGCAATATTGAGGCAGGTGAGGTAAGCTACAAAAATGTTATGACAGTGGCTCATTTGGGGGTACTTAAGAGCACAGCGAGATGGAATGGGGCATATTCTCTAATGAAGGACAAGAGAGCATTGTATGGTGCAACGCATACTGCTAGCCGAGTGAACTGAAGTGAAAATCTCAGTCCCTTTCAAGATCTCCCTGCTTTCCTCTTCTCTTTGTAAGTCTTTTTGTAAGTCTTGTCCACACGAAGAACTGTACCAGTATTGCTTGGTGAGTGTTTTTAAGTAAACAAAGTTAAATCAACTTAGATCCTTTGTGAATGTCTAAATTAGAAGGATGGAGAGCCTCTGACTAATAAACTTTCTAATTCTCCATTCACCACTTGGAATGGCTGCAACAGGACAGACAGGGCAAAACCCCACACTTCTAGACTGAGCTTTTATATTTGACTCTTGCTCATACTCTGTTCTTTTGCTTTTTTTTCGTTGTTGTTCCATTCCCCCCGAGCAGGCTTAGGAAGCGTCATACACTCAGAGCACGAGTGTTTGATCCAAAAGCAGGTATTCACTGAAAGGAGAACTGTCCCAATCTAAAGAACTGCTGTCTGAGCAAACAGCTGTAATACACTTTCCTATTTAGCTTCAAGTCAACATTATGGCTCTTTACATATATGATACTGCTTGTCCTGATAAGAATGTAGTATGCTGCCAAACAGAAGAAAATAGCATGAGTTTGTATCTAAAAGTCTGAGTTGGCATTTTTGGGGGTCTCTAGAGCCTTAGGGATTTCCTGTTCATTACTGCATACTGCCTTGCACAAACTACAGGTTTTACCCATTTTGTTGTTTAAAAAGAAACTCCACCCAGCCTGCCTTTCCTTCTTTGTAGCTCCTCACACTTCTTTCTATCAGCCCTTACAGAGGTGAATTCTCTTGCAGGGAAAATTAAGAATTTCAAAGCAATTAGGAGGTGGGTGGTTAATCTTCATGAATCTTCACAACTGGTGTCACTTAGCATTACTTTAAGCAACTTCAGCATAATCAGGCCAGTGCTTCTGGCTTTCTGGTTTCGTTTCTGCTGCCTGTAGGTTTAAAATCTTTGTAGGAAGCTTTAGGTTTCCTGAGCTGGCAGCAGAATACATGTTGTAGCTGGTGTCTGCAATGAGCAGCCTGGTGGAAGCAGGCAGCAGGCAGGCTGTTGAGATGACTTGTGGAAAAACTTCAAGCCCGACAGAAACCCACAGCATACTTTCCAAAAGCAAAACCCCAACAAAACCTCTCTGGCTTCACAGTCTGACCTTTCTTCCTCTGCAAGAGTCATGACATGCAGGGGAGAAGGTGACTCTGTCTACGACTGCCTGCAGAGCTGTCCTGCAGCCCTAAGGGTGGTGACGGGGAGGAGACATGGGTCTGAGTCATGCTCTGAGTTGTTTGCAGTGTCAAGCTGTGGTTCAGGGGAAGCCTTGTGCATCGCAGCTTCACTTCAAGTGGTGTGCTCTCATCATTTGCAGTTGTGTCAAATGCCTTGTAAGGGCTGTCATTTTTTCCCTGTTCCCAGCGAGGGAGGGAAGTGACTGTACTACTACATCCAGACACAGCTTCATCTCCTCTAACGAATGCAAACGCGCCATCGTTTGCATGAAACAGTAGGGCACTCTTCTTCCCCCCTGCCCCACACACGCTTTACGGCACTGAGAACATGTGTGTGTTTCACAGACGTGTGCCCAAAACATCGGGCAGCAGTCACTCCTCTTCTTCTCGAACTGCTGAGCATTTCTACCTTGTGGTCCTCCCACTTTAGCTGCTGCTCCAGCAGCCCAGTGTTGATGCAAGTGTCAGCTCATCCCTGAAGAGGTGACACTGCCTTGTTTAAATTCAACTTATTTAACTTTATCTAGAACAAGCATTTTCCCTGCCAGACTTTTTTTTTTTTTTACTCTCTCTCTCTCTCCACTCTTCACCCCATCCCGAAAAGGACTGGAGAAGGATTCATTTCCAGCTGTGCAGGAAAAGAAAGACAGCAAAACAATACACAGTGCAGCCAAATTTCATCTGATAGATGACATTGCATTTAGTAAGCTGTAAATGCAGATGAAATGCTGCTTTTTTACTAAGGAAAGGGGAAAGGGAAAGCTTAACTCTCTCAATACAAGTAAAGGCAGCTGCAATATCATGAATTTAACATCATCTTGCATTATAGTATGGAGAATGCTTAGCCCAAGAAGACAAAAGGGCTGAAGCAGGAGGAAATTGCCCCCACACCTGGGCAAGAGCTTCATGTTTGCATTGGGGTTAGAAGAAATCCAGTCTTACACAGATGGGATTCACATGACAATGAACTGGGAAGCAGCAGTTTCATAACTGGAGGGAGCTAGTGGAAAGGTGTATGCTGTTCATCAACAAGATGTGAAGCAACAGTGGAGAATACTGATCTGCACTTGCAGTTGTACTTTTGCCCAGAACCAATATAGAGCCTATTTAATTCGGATTTGTGCTGAGCTCTGCCTGACCTAAATCTGGTCCCTTTTTCTCTCTTTTTCCAAGTCTTAAAGTATGACAGCATGAGGAAAATCAGAGTACAGCCAGCCTTTGTTTTAACCATGTCTTTCTCTCCACTCGTTGGTTAAGATCTACCCTAACAGAGAGGGTGCTTGGCTCGGGATTTATGTGCTGAGCGGGGATTTGACCACTGATTGGAGCTCAGTTCCCAGTCTGTGATTCAAGGCATTCTGCAGAACTTGGGGTTATGTCTTTTCAGTCAAAGCCTTCCCTTCCTGACCCTAAACTGGGCCTGTCATTACCCTTCTTGCGTTTTGCCAGCCTCATCCTATTGCTGCAGATGCTTTGCAGGGACCGCCTTGGTCAGCTGTGTGAGATGTCTCTGTAACCCTGATGCAAGAAGTATTCATCCTTTTCTTATGCAGAGGTCAGTGTGCAAGTGCAGGCAGACCCAAAGGATGGTGACTTGGCTGAGTGTGCGGGAGCGGGTGGATGGCCGTGCCACACCAGCTCTGAAGGCCACCCTGCCTTTGGGCAGGCAACTCTCCTGCCTACGGGGACGGATCTATGGCTCTGCTTCCAGACTGACTTCCTTGTCTGTAAGGCAGCATCAGTTCCCAGAAAACTGCACGTGGCTGCGGCTGAAATACCAAGAGTGTGATTCTGTCTCAGGGATTTGCTGCCTTCACGCTGCGCTCCAGCTGTGCTTTCATGGCAGATGACATCAGCAGCACTCCTCAAGCCCAGCATATAATATTCTTAAAGCAATACAGAAACTAATTAATTCCAAGTGTGCCCCTAATTTCCTGACACAGCTTGTATCTGCCTTTACTTTTGCACATGCAGGAACCAAGCCTTCTTCTTTCTCCTCATCCTAAGTGGTCCTGAAGTAAGCAACATTAAATAAACATGCAAGGTTGTATATATTCCCTACAGACTGCATGGGGGTTTTGCAATGTGGATCTCATTAAGATCAAATGGTCTAAAGGAATAGCAAACCTGGCTTTGAGAAATTAAATAATCATGGTAGTCCTTGTGTAAGCCAAAGCTTTCAGAGGAATTTGCCACCAAATTCAACATTCCTAAAAATGTCCTTTAATTTTGCACGTGCAACTAGAGCACTTCATCAATTTCACAGCCTGTCTCATGCTGAATACAAACTAATAGGGGCACCAAAAATCAAGAGACATCAATCTCATGCCCGTCCTGCAACTATTTGATCAAAACTCAACAGAATCAATAAGAATTCTTTTTCAGAAAATTCAGCAGTTCCTAGATCATATCCCAAAAAAGAATCCCCACCGAGACTGCATCCTTTGTAGGGCTTATTTTACATCCAAATCCATTTGAACCACTCTTAAGAAAAGTCAAATACGCCACAAAGGTTATACCTGTTTTGACACAGTAAGAAATGGATTTGGTTAAATTGGTATGATTTCACCCATCTGTCTGTTCCACAGACAGACAGCCGTAGCACAGGACTGCCACTGTAGCCTTCATAATGATATGCAGTGGCGGGCAAAAGTGGTTAATAAATTTGCTGCAAAATTCAGATTGTAAATGGAAAGAGAAATATCAATTTGACATTAATGTTGTGTTTTTTTCTGTATTTTTTCCATCAAATAGTTATATATCTCTTGCTCATCCCATGTCTCATTCAGCTCTTTGCTAGAGGCAACACTGAATGAATGAACATGAATGAGGCTCCACGAAATGCATTTTTCCAGAGTTTCTTCTTTTCACAGTGGTGGAAAAAAGCTTAGAAACGTGAGTAAAGTGATTGCTACAGGGTTAGCAACTGTAAAAGAAAGAGAAGGGTAGCCACTACACAGTACCAGAAGTTGTTCAGGGTCTTTTCTCCTAAGCTAAATCCAGCCATCCTGAGGCTATGACTTAGGATTTTGGGGTGTTTTGGAATGATAACTATTGCAGCAGATCGGATAGGGTGACTTTGACACTTGAAAACCTGGGGAGACCCAAGGAACACATCAGCTGATATCTGCTGGACGCTATTACTCTGGATGTTGTTTTACTTGCCTTCTAGTGTCCTTGCCTTTAGGCACTGACAGTTAACAGGGTCCTTTCCATGAGGCTACAGCACATTCCTATATAGCTCACTCTCCTCAACATGCATTTTGTGGGGTCAGTCTGCAAAGATGCTTTAATTTAGGTCACCCAGCCCAAAGCCTGGATTTTTTCCTGCAGTTTTGAGGGGTTCCTGATGTCGTGCTTTGGGGCCACTCTGTACCATAAAGTATCTATGCAGCCCTCTACATAAATCATACTGTTAAAGATTCCTTTACAGCTTTTGGGTTCAAACACAGATCTTCCAGCCCCCACAATCACGCCTCCAGGCCAGCTGTGAATTAGGTGAATTACCTCAAGCTATTAGCTGCAGCATATCTCTTTCCAAGTAATTAATGGGGAGGAGGGAAGAGATGTTTTCCAGACTCCTGGTGTGAGGTAAGAGTTGGCTTCTCTCTGTTTCAGTGCAGAAAGGGCTGGAGAGGTACCCGCCCAATGAGCCTCTGTTAAGTGACGTGAGGTGAGAGCTCCTGGCCAAGGGAGCAGCCTGTTGCACAATTTATGCCATGCCACTTGAGCACTAAGGAAAAAAAAGTGGGGACATAGTCGGGGAGTGTGTGAAACCGAGACCACACTGCCACCAGGAAAGGTAGCATGCCTTGTTGGCAGCCAGAGGCTTTTGTGGGAGGAGGTATGTGATTGACATCCCCATCATCCAGCACTTGTCTCCAGTCAGGAGGCACCAGCATCTAGGAAACTGTTGCAATTCCTAACTGCAATTTTTTTTACAGCCCATCACTATGAGCAACATAATTCACCAAATGCTTGTTCCATGTCCACCTCGGGTTGCGGGTACTCCCGGGCTGGGATTCTCCTTTGGTCACAGTGCCAAAAATGCCTTTGCTTGAATGGGAAATTACCATCAAGCACACGGAGGTCTGATCCCACAACTGGGACTATTCCTCACTAGAAAGATAAACAGCCACCTGAGATGCACCAAAGGCATCTGTGTGAGGTGGAGAATAAAGTCTCTAGCCGTTCTACTGGATTTACCAATACCCTTGTAAAAAACACTGGCAGATGTTTTAACGACACAGACACAGCTCAAAATCACATCCTTCATACCCAGGTATGTGGTATAACATCTGTTGGCTTCGGAAAGGTCATGAGCCAGCCCTGAGGAAGACCACCACCCATTATCCATTTATGAAATGAGGCATCCAAAGGGGTGATGAGCAGGACAAGTGGGAGCTGTCACCTGTGGATCTGGAAGTGTGACCTCCTTGCCCGTCACAAGGAAGTCAGCACCAAGAGTCTAAACATCTGAGGGACACAAAAGCACAAGACGCAGGCAGGGATTAAACTGCTGGAAAACAGCAAATATTTCTGGGCATTTGGTGTACGGTGGGGCACAAATTTGAAAAAGAATTCATTGCATTCAGCAGTTCAAGTGCATAGATACGTGATCTCCAAGCTTTTATCACACCTCTACACTTACAGTATTTTTTATTCCAAAATCACTATTCTATGAAACCCTTAAATGGTTATTATGCACACTACATTATCTTAAGTTCAGTCTTGCATGAATGCAATAAAGCCCTAGGCTATGCTGTATATTAAACTTCGGCTGGATTTACTCCCTCCGCCCTATATTTTTCCATTTTTTGCTGATGCTATAAGTTTTGGTTTTCTTTCCCTGGAATCTTATTATTTTTAATTAAAATAAATAGTTTCAATGTATTCTTTCTCAAATAATGCAAACTATCTAAAGAATGCCAGAGCAGTTATTTTAAATCACTTCCTTCTAAAACTTCCCTTGTAGTCGGAACATGCTTTAAGCCACTTCTGAAATTCCTGTTTAGTGCTTCCCCCCTTCAATATTTTGCTCTATTTCCTTCATTGTTTCCTTCCTCAAAGAGCTATCAGGCAGACTTTTCAAGTTTGAGGTTAGCACAGAAAAGATTTCCTGGTGTGTCTTAGGGGAAGACTGCGTATTATCACGATCATTCTGCCCTTGTACTGGAGCACACCTGCAACATCAACAAGTACCTCAGGGACCTCCTATGGTGGGGCATGTCATAGAGGTGAGACCAAGCTGAAGACTTTTTCTCTCATTGATATACCTGTTAACTGATATCATTGTTTACGGTTTTATGATCTGTTGCAAGGAAACTATGGTCAGATCTCAATGATATTGAAAAGGTATTTGGGCCATCTAGCAATGATAGTATTTGATTTGATTCACTTCTTGCTTAGATTGCAGATAATATTTGAAGATCTCTGCCCTTCTACACCTAAAAAATCTTTTGCCATTTTAATAAGTATGAAATTGTTATATCAAAGGCATGCACAGTTTTCATCTCTCCTAACCAAGCCCCATCCTACATGTGAGACACACAAAGGCAACAGAGACGTCCTAAAACATTACCGAGTTCATTTAGACAGCAATATAAAACTATGCGATTGAGGTAAGAAATATTTAAGGGAAAACCAGAGATGATACAAAAATACTCTGACTTTGGGCTGCCACGGCATTTAAAATTGATGAATGCTTTTGCTGAAGTTAGGAAGCAGCGTCTGACTTGGGTCAAACATGGGCCTGTAGTCAGAGACATAGCTCGTGCTCTTTTCAAAACATAAGTTTCAGCTAGCGTTGCTAAGATGAAAAAAAAAATGGGTGTGGCTTGGTGTTTATAAAGCTTTCCCATGGGATTTTGTGCTTGTCTAAAGCTGAGTTTAAGGTGAAATTCATAGGAACCCTGAACAGGTGGGAGTCATGAAGCTGAAATAATTGCTGACTGCAACTTGCTGAGAATGCCAAGGACAGAGGTTTTTGAAGCTATTAGCAGTGTTCAGTTCAGTTATAATTACATGTCACTGAAGGTTTTGTCTGGGAGTTTCCTGAGATTTCTGAATAGGTGTCATAACATTAAGGGCTCTGATAATACAGCATAGTTTTAAAGAAATCTGCACACTGGTGATGCTTCTTCAATAAAATCTGGAATTGCTTGTAAGGATACAAGGTAAGTATATAGAAGAAAGAGGGGGCCACCACAGTGAGCTACTGACTGAAGCTACCAGTCATCTTCACAGAGTGCCTGGTGGGATGCAACCCAGCGACAGACCAACTCTGGAAAACCTCAAGGTTCATACTGTGGGCACCTCCAAGCGTTTCATGATGTTAACCACCACTTTGTGGCCTCAGAGGCAGACAAGTACTCACTGTCCAGCTCTGAGACAGTCTGCAGGTTTCTCGTCCAGTCCTGAATGACAGGGACCCAACCCGGTGTTCAAAAGCTGCTTGGGGCTCACTGTGCTCTCCTCTGTGCAGGCAAGGCAATGTTGGCCACCTCTCCTTCCTTCTGCTTCCCAGCTGCAGCCCCAGTCGTCTCCACGCTTACACATTTCTCCCCATTCCCCTTGGACCCTGGGTCTCTCCTCACCTTTCCAAGATGTGGGTTTTCAGCCCAACCACCTGCACCTTCACTTCCTCTAAACCCCTGGCTATTTGTACCATCCTCTGCAAGCCCCAAGAAGTCACTGCAGGAAAATACCACAGTGGCATCGAAGTTCCTTTCCTACGAAGCAGTGAAACCACAGTTTCCTCCCTACTGCCTCCGAGAGTCCCTCTGTCAGCTGTGCTAGGTCTTGTGTTCTGCCTACCAGGCTTCATCTCTCGAGTTTTTGGATGAAAATGAAAATTATTTCCTCCCATCTCACACCTCACGACATGCATGGAACAATTGATCATTGTACTGTTTGTAACCTGTTTGAAAGTTTGTGTGTCATTGCACCTTCTCTTCTCTAAACTAAGTGCCTCTAAGTCTGCAGGAGAACACAGGTAATGTTTTCTAATTATCTGGTGGCTCTTGTTCGGCTCCATCATTCATGAAGTAAAGAGGCCAATGGATATTCCTGCCAAGGTCTCCTCAGCTCCAAGTAGGAAATTTGAGGGATGAATCTGTTTAGTTTGAAGTAACTTCTCTCACTATTAACACCTCCTTCAAGCTCTCCTAAAAATGCTGGCGTAAAATCAGGCCTCTGACAGTGCAGTTCAACTGGTTTGGTTTTCTGGAGGAAAAAGAGCCATTGCTGTTTGCCAAAAAGGGCTGAAATGCACTCACTCTTTACAGAAACAGGGCCACTAGACCTTGTAGCTGCCTGGAAAAAAAAAATAAACCCAGTAGTTCTTATGACAAACGAGAGGTAAATATTGCTGGCAAAGCCATCCCTATCTCTAAAGAGATGCCTCCTCTGGCTGTGAAAATCTAACTTCCATGACCTCTTCCTTCTGTTGTTTTTTGTAGGCATGCTGCTGGTTCCGATTAGCCTGCAGGAATGCTGTCCCTGGGCTGGTGCCGAAGTGAATGTGCCATATGAAACCTGCAGCCTGCATGAAGAAGGGAAAGGAGTATCCTGTAAAGATCATCAAATAATGATGACTAATGATCCATTTCCTACCTACATGATCTATCCAGAGACACTATCTGATTCACTTGTGTTTTTTCAGCTTCCCTTTTTAAAACAAATGTGTTTTAGAGCAAAAAAGCCACTGGACTGACCCAGGGAGAATATGTGTTACGCTGTTTTTCTTCTTAAAGCTGTATTAAAATTATCAACAAAATACAGTCTTCCTCACTTCAGAAATGATTGTCTAGAGGCAAAAGCTGATTTTTCCTCTTTCTGTGTCCCCTCCCAGGTATTAAGAGTTCTATAACCTTGTTGACATCACCCCATGCCACAGGCAAAAAATGTCTTTAATTATGAAAACGGCATGATTAAATTAATTTCCACATGCATTTAGCTTCCAGTCTGTTATTCCTGTTTCAGACATACAGAAAGGCTTGTGTGTCTGTCACCTGTTCTGGTTTTTGGTCAGTACTAGATCAGTTTGTCTAATTAAAGGTAACATCCCTCTCAGTAAACCTTGCATTGTTAATCATCAGGAAAGTCAAGCTGAGGTAACACATACTTAACAGTAGTGGACGCAAACCCACATGATTTTGTGAAAGAGAGCCGACCAGTGGGACACGCCACACATATGTTTAATATATACGGGAATGTACTGAACAGTCAAAAGGAAGAATATTAATTTTCTTTTGTCCCACGTGAAAATGAAGATCTTTCAGACATAAGATACAGATTTTATGAATGGCTAGCTTGAATTTGGCATCGGAGAGGGAGAGTCAGTAGAGGATGGGACAATTCTTTTTCAAAACGGAATCAGTTAAAAAGTTCCCTTAAACATTGTGTTCAAAATAGAAAAAAAATGTAAAGGCTATTTTATGCTTCCACATTAATTTTTCATGTATTATTCCTTACATTTGAAACAGGCAGATTTCAGAACAGAAGTATAGATACCAATTTTAATTGTCCAGAGGCATAAAAACTGCCAAGCCTAAGAGTGAAAAAGTAACACAGGAGAAAAAATTAGTGGAAGAATTTGCAAGATAAGAAAAATAAGAAAAAAGGAAGTTTTCTGCCCTCGCAGATGGTAAATAAACTAAAGATGGTAAATAAGCTGAAGAACAGCTGAGAAATAACAATCCTTCCTTCTGTTTTCACAAAACTTTGATATTTTCCCCCCTGGAAGTTCCAGATGCCTTAGGAGGCTCCCGACAGCCTCCCCAGGGCATGAATCGGTCAGGTTCAAGTGTCTGAGCTCTGCAAACACACCCACATCCAGCTCTTCCGTGTAAGAGGCTTGGGCAGGAGATCAGAGATCACATATGACCTTAATAATGGACAGGCATATTTTATGCATCATCATTATTCTGCAGCTTCGGGAAACCTGGCTTAGAAAGTCACGCTGAATCTCCTCAAAGACAGTTTTTCTGGTTTTGTAGGTAAACTGTCCTATTAAGACAAGTATATTTTAGACACGGGCCAGAGTCCTAAATGTAAGCTGGCTCTAGGAGACGTGCGCAGTTCAACGAATTGGTTTCAGTGGGTTACTCAGGAGTTACCACCGACTGCCCTGTGAAAGAAGTTAGGGGGAACAGACCATCTCAGCGAACCATTTGATTTCTATCTTGAGCCATGGCATTTTGTCAGCTGCCCAAGAATTTATGCAATGTCAGATGAACGCTATCAGATCCAAACAACTGACGATCAGCCTTTTTTCCGGACCAGTTTTGGAAGAAGACCCTCAAGCTCTTCTCAGAATCATCCTCTGGGGACCAAAGGACAAACTTCAGGCAAAACCATTTTTCTCCAATCTTCTCATAAAAAGGCTGCATTTTGTCTGAGGTGGCTGGCCGTGATCGATGTTTGAACACAAGAGGATGGCTGCAGTTTTGAGCCTCCATTGCCCACATGATGTCCAGATTCACACCAGTAGTGAAGGGTTATTTTATTTCAGACCCTGTACATTGTAAATTGCGAAATACTAAGACATCACTGTCTGATGCTTCTCCTGTTCCTATTAACAGAAGTTTCACTGCTGCTCTCTGTGACAGCAAAATCTGCCTGGAAATGTGCATATTTCAGATACACTTGGACACACAGGATTCATCCCTAAGTTGATGTGACAGACACTTCAACAGTGTCACGGAGCTTATCAGCTCAGACATCACATTCACAAACAACCGAAATAAAAAGAGAAACAAACATGTACATTTTACATTTTCTACTGGTAAAATATTTCCTCTTCCTAATAGCAGGTTCGATCATCTTCCCATCGACATCAATAGCATGTTTGTTATTATTTTAAGATAAAATAGCATTAATTGTGTATATTTGTATGCAGCCATGTAGTCGGGCTTTTGCTCTGAACAAAAAAATAAAAGATGCATATGAGGGTGAGACATTCAGGCACAGGTCTCTTGCCTCGCCAAGGTGTTTTATCTATGTTCAAGAGACCGTTTTCGTCTCATATAAGGTAATACTGTCTTTTCTCAAAGAATCTATTGCTATATTTTAGTTACACATCCAGACACAGGAACCACAAGGCAACCTGCTCAACCTCTCCTAAGAAAGTTCATACCCCATATGTAACCCTTTGAATACTTACACTCCGGGGTCAGCAGTCGTACTTAATATCCGTGAGATATTCGAAAATGACATCTAAGGTCATCTGTATTTTCATGCTCAGAAGCTAATCCTGTTATCAGATTTCTAAGAAATATATAAGCACTTCCTCCTGGCTCGTCCGTTCTTAGAAAACAAGTTATTGTTGTCTATTATTTGGTGGCAGGTGAAGATGACCCCTGTCATAGATACTGGAGATAAGGAAGAGCTTCCCTTGGGAGAAAAAGTAGCTGTGGGACAGTCTGTCCAAAAAGGGGAATCTTTAAACATTTTTAGTAAGAAACACCGAGGCTATCCAAAGCCCAGCCTTGCAAAACAGGGGATGAGTGGCAACAGCAAAGACTGTCTGACTCTCCCAATATCGCATACATCTGCAGCAGAGCCAGAGGAGCGTTCTGCCTGGCGAACCAGGATGATAGCAGGGATATTGCAGGCATGCAGTGGCATTGCATAGCTGCTTGCTCCTCCCTCCAAAATCTCTGAGGGAGAGATAAAGGGGGGGAAGGCCAGCCCTGCCAGAGGCTTTTCCCCCAGACTTCTGCCTAGCAAAGGAAAATTACGAAATAATTATCAATGATAAAATTAAATGTCTGGTATTATCCATCTAGCCCCAGCAGTCCAAATAATACAGGAGATACTACTAAAAATGCTGTCTCAATTTCATTCCTGGTGTAACTTCACCACAACCAATAGAAGCAGAGCTGTAGTTACACACTACAGCTGAAACTAACTTATTATGTCCAAAACCCAGAGTTAACAAGGTACACAAAATGTCGTACTACATGGATCTCACAGTTAGAGCTAATGTCCTTATCTTATAAAAGAACAAATACATCTGATAGATAAAGGGAAGGCCAAAAACATTAACACTAGTTAAAATGGCACTCAAAGCAGCCTATTACTCCCCTGCTGGGGCTGAAATGCCTGCTCAACAGCATCTTCACCTCGCTGGGGGTACCACGGACCCACACTCCTCTGGCAGGAGCAAAACTAAACCAACCGTGCTGTTTCGTCTGGTTATCGGATTATACCAATGAAGGTTTTCACTTGCACGCTTTGGATCCAAGCTAGGCCTTCGAATGTCTCATTGAAGTCATGCAGACATCCTCTCAAATTTCAGCTGAATTCTGCCTGTGGCTGTGATTGGGCCAAGGTTCATGTGAAACAGAGAGCTCCAGCTCTCCACAACATGCTCACGATGGAGAGCTTGTCAGCGTGCTCCCTCGCTGGTCCCAGCAGCCAGGGTGCAGTGCCACAGAAAGGAAGAATGAATCACTCACAACTT
>NW_009647211.1:414133-465138 GCF_000708025.1 Charadrius vociferus
AAAAAAGAGAGGCTTCAGTGTTACACGACAGGCACGCATCTGACTTCGCAATGGCTCTGAACTGCTGCTCTTAAAAGTAACTTTGTGATGTTCCTCACGATCAGCACGGAGGCTGTACAGAACAGTTCAGAGGAAAGCAGACTGAGAGTTTTACTGCCCTCACCCTGGCTTAGGTGGGTACAACAGCGCAGGTCCTGCTGCCCAAACCTGATGTTCCCACCACACCTCTGGTCTCATGGTCTCCTGGTGCAGGACGACAGCAAAGTGGGAAGCAAAAGCTTTTCTAGTTGTTTAAAGCTTTTCCATTTAGTTAACCTGAAATGTTTTTCCCAAAAGGCATCCAGAGTCCTGAGCTCAGGAAGGATGCGCAGTTCATGGAAAGGCAGAGGTGCTGGATGTCCTGAGTCTGAAGTCCTGGGTGAATGTCAGCAGCTGGACAGTTTGGCATCTGTTTTATGTCAATGCTCATCTGCTCTCCGATCCCAGGGTTCAGTTCATGTTCAGCTCAGAAAATTAAAAGGAGAGAAGCCACGGGACAAAAATAGTATTCAGTATAAAATGAGTTGCCTTTCCACACACAGCTTAGCTGGAAGAGAAGGCAGTTAAGCGGGGTAAGAAACATCTCCTTGGTTTGGAAATTAAATGTCACATCGAAGGACAGTAGTTCAGTATTTCACAGAAGTGTCACAGGATACGTTTGTATATACTAACTTAATCCTTATTACCTGGTACCAGAGTATTTGGGGTGGGGAGATTAATTTTTTTTGTTTTTTCCCCTTTTTCTCTTTTTCTCTTCTTTTTAATTTTTTTTTTTTTGGGGGGGGGGGGGAAACTCCATTGTGGTGGCAGGAAAAACCTGGTTTTGGCAAGCCCAATGTCTTGACAGGGCAATGCACGTGACCTAATTTCAGAGACAGCTTTGTGTCTCTTGTTTAACGGCTTGCAAATGAGTGCACATGAAGAAAAACAGCAGCCAGTGGAGTATGAGTAATCCAGCGGGGAATGTGGTTTGTTACAGTGATGAAGAGAGTGCCTGCTCGCAGCACGCATCACCCATGGCAGAAGCCCACAGCGTGGGAGTCCTCGGCCAAAGGGGGATGACAGCTAGCTGACACACGGGGTCCAGTGGTGGACACACTGGTTTTGTTGGACAGGAACAGGAGCAAGGAGCACAGGTTGAATAACCCTCTACTGCCTGGCCCTGCTCCTTCTCATCTCCTGCATCTCTTCTTGAGGTGCACCCTGTGGGATTGGCTTTTTGAGTTGCTTTTTACCCACTCAAGGGCTTAGAAGCTTCCTTGGGAAACGAAAATGTCTGTTGACATTTCATCCATTCTGGGTCTCACATATCGACATCAGCCATGGCCTCACTCTTGACATCCTTTCTGCATTCGGAGAAGATTCCTCTCATGTTGCAAGTCCCAGCATTGCCTCTCCTGCTTTCTACAACCATCCAAGCACATTATCCTAGATAGGCTTGATCCTGGGATCCAGCCTGTCTTTTCAAAGACAATATAGCTTGGACTAAGCTCTTTTAAGAGGCAGACAACCCCAAACTAAAGAAGAGATGTGATGAATACAGAAATGCAGCATTAAAAGAAGAGAATAACCAAGAATAGCCCAAAACTGCTCTGCAGTATCTTGGCAGTAGTGGTCCATTAGTACAAACTTTTCTGAGTGTCACATGGGCAAAATGAGTAAAGAGAGATATTTCAACATATTTTTAGAGTTACCCTCTTAGAAGTTGATGCCAGATAGCATTATTAGTCTCTGTCACCAAAGACACTGACTAGTTTTCTGCTGTGAGGATGCAGCATCAGATAAGACACTGAGGGGCATGTGCATGGACCTCTTTTGCTGCCAAATCCAGCCATGCCTGGGAGTTGCTCTCAGCCACCCTGGTTTTCTGCAGGACCTGCATGACTCCTACAGAGGAGGCTCAGAGCTCTCCAGGACGTGGAGGAGCCTTTCTCTGGTCACCAGCAGTTGGCTGTGGGCCTTACATTGCTCCTTCATGTTTTCATGGGTCCTCTCCCAGACAGAGGACTGAGGGCTAATCTTTCCTGAAGCCTTATCCCATGTGTCTTGAAAATTACTGTTTTTCTGCTCTATTATTTTCTGTTACAGACTTGGTTCCCCCAGGTTCCCCAACAATTTTGTGACTATTGTCACAGAAATGGTCTGTAATTAGCATGGCCATTGGAATCCTATATGTCTTTTCCTCATCTTTCAGTCTGTGTCTATATTGGACATCTCAAGCACCTGTGACAAAAGTAAGGGTGACATTTAAGATCCCTCTGTCCTGGTAGGAATGGTGGATGTTTGACTGCAGCAAGGCACACTGCCCCCGAATTTTTGATAAGGTGGTTGTGTTACTACTGTACTAGGTGGTCTACCATGTTGGCCGGTGTTCCTAGTACAGTAGGCTGAGGCTTAGGAATAATGTATGTATAGGCCCCTCTCTTTTTTCTCTTGTTTAAAAAATATTTTAGATATTTGGTGTTGTGGGTGCTAACCTTCATATTAGCATTAGTCATATTAGTTCATATTAGTCCGTGAGAAACTGGAGTTCTGATAAGCATTGGGTAAAAAAAGATGAAGTGGGGACCCTGCACAGGCATAGACTTTGGTACATGTTTAGTTTTTTCAAGCTCCCAAGTTTCATGTCTAAATGTAGGCTGAGAAATTGGTCCTCCTTACTAGAAATCTCCAAATTATATTACCTGTTGTCGTGATTTAAGCCCAGCTGGCAGCTAGGACCACGCAGCTGCTCATGCAGTTCTCCCCCTTCCCTGAAAAGGGCAGGGAAAAGAGTGGGAAAAGGAGGAGAAAGGGAAAAAAAACCTCGTGGGCTGAGATAAAGACAGTTTAATAAAACAATTATAAAAAAGGATAGTAATAACAAGAACAACAACAACGATGACTGTAATAATAATAATGATGATGATGATGATGATGATGATGATGATGATGATGCAACTCACTCTCACCACCTAGTGAATTGGTACCTTCCTGAGCAGTGATTGCAGATTCATCCCTTGGCCAACCCCCATTTATATACTGAGCATGACATCTATGGTATGGAATATTCCATTGGCCATTCCAACGTTCTGTCTATGCCCCTTCTCAGCGTCTATGGGAAGCTGAAAAGAGCCCTTGAAAGGTATATACATCACCTAGCAACAACTAAAACAATATGTGTTATTGACATTCCTTTCATAGCAATCGCTAGAAAGAAAATTAACCCTTTCCCAGCTGAGACTGGGACACCTGTACAATACAACACCCACTATATAAAAAAATGGATGGCTGTATGCAAAACAGGTGTATGTATTAACTTTTAAACTTAAACTTTCTGGTTATCATTAGAATGTGGAAGAAATAACAGAGGGCTTAGATTAGGGTTCTATTTTTCAGAAATCAGTATACTGCAAAGAAATACTAACACTATCGTGGGGGCTGTTCCCAGCAAGAGTGCTTGCAATAATCTAACCTTTCGGTTATCTTACATAGGGGCTAATGTTTCCATAAAGCATGAAGATGTTAAAAAGGGAAATTTGTGATTGATCACAACATGGGTCTCAGTATTAGTTTAAATTTTTCATTCATTTGGCAAAGCTTGGGCCCCTAACCAGCATTCAGTTTCAAACTGGTTTCTGATTAGGGTAAGTGGGCCACCAGGCACAGTGGAGTGCTCTTCCCAGCATTTGTTTTAATCTGTTTTTACATATTGAATTCTTTGTTTGTGTCAAATCAACTCTGGAGTTTAGAATGTTGTTCTGCTTATTAAAAGGCTCTGGCAACGAAAAGATGGTAAGTGGTCTACAATGAGAATTTGAGGACTGATGTCTAAATGCTGTATTTTTAGGCTTGAGATTCCTAGCTGTCTTGAGACTAAGGCTATATCTAGGGGTAGTATGGGAGTTATGTGTTGGTTTAAGACTGTGGTAAGCAAAAATCTTGATGTCATTAGTATCACACCTGAAGGCCATTTAATTAAATTAAAAGCTGCTTTAGCACTTGTCTTTGGGGCTTTTAAAATATCTTTAAATTAATGCTGGGCTAGCTAAGTTACAGCTAGGGTCAGAAATCAAAGTAAAGTGTTAAACTGGAGTTAGAAGCAGAGAATAGATCATTAGACTGAATTAAGGAATGGTGCAAGAGCTGGTCCCCTTACTACTTTCAGACCACAAATCTTTGGGGATCAATGGGCTCATTTAGCATTTGCGTTATGGCTAACGTTATGGGAAAGAGGGGAGAGAAACACAAAATACACGCACTGCTACCTACGTGAGGCCGTGCTGCCAGACCAGCTTTCTGGCTTCCTGAAGGTCTCCAGGCACAGCAGGGCAGAGCTAAACTGAGGATTAGGAGGGTCTTACAGCCAGGGCCAAGATAGACCCATAAACATAGTTAAAAGTGGGTTCAGCATGGACTGTGGTTAACTTGTAATGTGGGATTACTTACTGCTTTTAGGCCAGTTGCTTATAGGGGTAACTTGATTATTTTTTAAATGCAGGACTAGCAGCAGGGTCTAGACTTGAGAGGTACACTAGTAAAGAGTATATTCAGGACAGACAGTCTAAAAGCACAGCTGGTCCCAGCATTCACCACCAATTTTCTTTTAGTCATTGGAGTCAGTAGCTGTTACTAAAACTGGAATTAGAAATATGTCTAGGATTTGGACTGGGATAAACTCATGCTCTGGAGAAGCCATAGGAGGAGCCAGCGCTGCCAGCACAATTTTAGGACAGCAGAGGCCCATCTCAAGGTATGCTTTGAGCTGCAATTGATGGTGACCCCAGACTCATCCCTGCTCTTGGACAGGCATGCGACTCCAGTACAATTCCCCTTCCACGGCTCCCCTATGCCTGCTCCTCAGCAGAGCGCTGCATCATCCCTGCCTGGGCCACTAGCACCAAGAAGGATTTGGGAAGAGCCATGGGGCTACTGGGAGAGTGGCAGGCACTCAGGGTTAGGCTTCAGAGTAGGAGAATGCAGCAAGAAAAGGCTTCAGGCCAGGTTCAAGAACTGTCCACAAGCTACTTGACTTTGTATTTTCTGATTTTGGCTTTTGTTGCCCTTCACCTTCTCCTTTTGCTTTTCCTAACAGAGTATCACCAAAAATCTAGGACACAGCCCCACCCACCCCACAAACCTAAGATCTAAAAATATTCAGCAAGCCACACAAGGTCCTAACTTAGGCTGCTAGGCTTTTCTCATCCTTTGGGTTTTTTTCCTATTTTTTTCCCAGCCTGAATTTCAACCTTAATAACAGCCCTTGTTTTAACTACAGTTTTAGATCTGGTCTGGTGACCTCTGTGAAACCCAAACCTCAACATCATCCTGTGTTGAAGATTTTTAGAAACTGAAACTCTAGTTCAGTGACATTAAAGCAGAATTTCCGCCCTAGTTTCTTTCTTCAAATATCACGATACTGCTAATTCCAACACCAGCAATACTCTATATCTGAACCCTAGGCCATTGATACCTTTGAACCTCAGGTTGAAATAGCTTGGGAATAATGATAATACTAACTTTCCACATATCTGGTGACATATTTTGAGTTTCTTCCTCTATCCCATTATTGACCTGAACCAACACCTAATGCTGTTCTCAGTCTAAGTCATGCAACTCACATAAAACTCAGATTTAAAAGTAATTGTGGGACCAAGTCATACTGCTACCAGTCCTAAAGCAAGATTACCTGACAATTTTAAAGCCCTTTTCTGCTTTAACTTTTTAGTATCCCTTTCTCGATCCTAATCCCAGTATATACATGAAAGACAAAAAAGTAACTGGGGGATTACTCTAAAAACCCCTGTCACCTCAGTTCTTCAATTTCCCGAGGCCAGAATCCTAATTATAACCCCCAGGATTAGTTTATGGACCACTAAAAATGGAAGATCTAAAAGCACCCCTGTAACTGTTGCCTATTTCCTCTCAATTGCATTTGGAAACTTGTCCTGAACATCTTCATCAGAGGTGATCATTCATTTCTAGCTGCATAAATCCCATACAGGTCATTGTTCTGTAACACCAGTGATTTTCTGAACAAGAAAATGTGGAC
Organism: Charadrius vociferus; assembly: GCF_000708025.1. Lineage (NCBI taxonomy): Eukaryota > Metazoa > Chordata > Aves > Charadriiformes > Charadriidae > Charadrius > Charadrius vociferus. Next base: position 420,204 of record NW_009647211.1, read on the forward strand.
CCAGGCTGATGCCAGCTCTCAGTACAGCCCAGCTGATCCTTCCTGAATTCCCCATTTCTCCACACCTCTAGTTTTTCCTCATCTTCCTAACTCCTAAAAGTAGCTCCAGGGACTTGTGACAATACGAAACTCAAAGTGTTAATGTACCCTTCGGAACACAGTCAAGTAACACCCCCAAATGCAATCTGCTCTCTGGTCCTTCCCTCCCTTATATCCCATCCATATTTCCCAGGCTGATCCCTCACCAGAGCTACCACCTCTGTCCTAGTTTTAGTCTTAATGCTAGGTCTCTGAAAGTCATGAGACTTTCGGCTTAGCATTCCCAACTTACACAAAGAAAAAAAATTAGGACCCCTGTGGACATATTGCCTTTTATTATTGCCAGTTTGCCTCCATGAAGCCCTAACACTGATCCCAAATTCTGCCCTGATACATGTCCAGCATGACATGTCTCTTTCTCTGAGAAAGATGACTAATCAAGTTCTCAACCCTAGCCTTAGAATAGATCTCATAACATCTGAGACCCCCAAATCTAAGAGTTCAGCAATGTATTTTGGGTTAATTGCTTAGTGTAGGAGTCAATTATTCTCCCACAGTTGTACCTTCAATTCTCATTCAATGTCTCGCTTTTCATGCAATTGGGCCTCTATATAACATAATCATAGAATCATAGAACGGTTTAGGTTGGAAGAGACCTTAAAGGTCATTTAGTTCCAACCCCTGGCCATGGGCAGGTACACCTCCCACAAGACCGGGTTGCTTAAAGCCCCATCTAGCCTGGCCTTGAACACTTGCAGGGATGGGGCATCCACAGCTTCTCTGGGCAATTTGTTCCAGTGCCTCACCACCCTGATAGTAAAGAATTTCTTCCTTATATCCAATCTAAATCTACCTTCTTTCAGTTTGAAGCCATTACTCCTCATCCTACCACTACATGCACTTGTAAAATCTCCCTCTCCAGCTTTCCTGTAGGCCCCCTTCAGATACTGCAAGGCCACTCTAAGGTGTCCCTGGAGCCTTCTATTCTCCAGGCTGAACAACCCCAACTCTCTCAGCCTGTCTTCACAGGAGAGACGCTCCAGCCCTCTGATCATCTTTGTCACCCTCCTCTGGATTCACTCCAGTGGGCCCATGTCTTTCCTGTGCTGAGGACTCCTAAGCTGGATCCAGTACTCCAGGTGGGGTCTCATGAGACTGGAGTAGAGGGACAGAATAATATCCCTCATCCTGTTGGCCACGCTTCTTCTGATGCAGCCCAGGATGCGGTTGGCTTTCTGGGCTGTGAGCGCACACTGCTCGCTCATGTTGAGTTTTTCATCCACCAACACCCCCAAGTCCTTCTCCTCAGGGCTGCTCTCAATCCATTCTCTGCCCAGCCTGTATTTGTGCTTAATGTAATAATGTAATTAATAATGTTTATGTTAAGCATATAAACCATGATACTCTTGGTGAGTGGGCACAAGCTTGAACATAGGAAGTTCCATCTTAACATGAGGAGGAACTCCTTTACTTTGAGGGTAGTGGAGCACTGGACCAGGCTGCCCAGAGAGGTTGTGGAGTCTCCCACTCTGGAGACATTCAAAACTCACTTGCACGCTGTCGTGTGCAACTTCTGTAGGTGACCCTGCTGTGGCGGGGGGGTTGGACTGGATGATCTCCAGAGGTCCCTTCCAACCCTGACCATTCTGTGATTCTGTGATTCTGTGAGTGCTTCCTTACAGTACAGGAACTTGCGCAGAGTGAACAGGCAAAGAAAGAAGGCTGAGGCATCCTATTCATCCAGCTAGAAAAAAAAAAGGAAAGCTCTTCTGTGCATAAGGAAGGCCTTCTCGTAAGAAATGTGGAAGCATAAATTGTCCTTAGGTGGACACCACCACAGAGAAAGGTCCAGAGAGGTCCAGCCCTGACTTCTGGCTTGCTGGCCATAGCCAACTGCTCCCTGGGAGCCTGTGACTCTGGGAACAAAGAGTTTGACATATGGCCTTGACATAATTAAACAAGCCACAACTCAAAAGGATTGGAAATACACAGGAAGTGTTATTTCTGCGATGCTTATGGCAACTTAAAGTGATGCAAACTGAGGGATTAAATATATAAACTTATCATAGGACAGAGAAAGCCTCCTTCTCTCAAATTTTCAACCAAATGCTTGAAGAAGAATATGGCATTGAACTGTATTAAGTGACCTTTACAGCCCCTGGCAAGAGAAAGATGGGAAATAGTTTAAAACTTAAGGAGACCAGAAGGATTGATTTTGGAACAATTGTCCCAGTAAGCCATTACATTTCTCTGAAATGTTGAAATATTTTGACTGATCCTATCCAGCTACATGCAATATTCACCTAAAGATTTTGTGAATCTGACACAAGTTACTTCATGGGGAAAAAGTAAATAAGTGTTTGCGATGGCTGCTAAGAAAAGGTGGTCTTCCAGATTTTCAGATCAGGCACCAGAGAGATGATGTAGTCCAGTCACAGGAAATCTCTTTCAAATGTTCTTTCCCCCAGGACAGAAGAAAAATTGCTTCCTTTTCCTATGCCCTTGTCATCCAGAGGTCAGGGAGAAAGTCTAATGAAAGGAAAGCACCCCTGGTTTACTTGCATTTACTACACTTAGCATGCTCATGTTTGGATTTGGGCTGTGCAATATGTCTTCTCTAAGGTCAGTGCTAGAAAGTTCTCTATATTGTCTGGAAAATAACATAAGCTTTTGCTTAGACAGACGTCTCATTGTGAAGAGTAATTTGCAGAATATTTATACAGTTTCACTTACTTCATCAGTGAGGTACAGTTTACTGACTCTTTTTAACCACAGTGAAAAAGTTGTGGTATTGCCTATGGCTGTTAAAAAATGTGATTTTTTTACAGCAACATTGCTCGAAGGAAGATTTTCAGTCATGACTGTGGTTTTTTTCATTCTTTTCTGTTTGGAAGTTCTGTTGTAAATACAGTTCAAGGCAAAAGGCCTGTTTGAATTTTACATTTTGAAATGATAAACTGAAACTGAAAATGAGAATTTACCAAGTGTACAGTGTTTTGAGAACAGATACATAGGAAATTTAATTGTGGATCAGAACTGGGGATTTCCTGTTGTGAGGCTTTACATAGGCTTGTTTGGTAGAGTGAAACAAAACTTTCCCTGGCTTGTTCATTAATGTGGGGAAATGTAGATCTTGTCTTTCTGCTTGGGATGTAAATAACATCCCCCAGTACATGAGTCTTTTCCTGTTGGCATGGCATGTGGGAAAATCTGCCTCCATTTTGGATAAGACTGTAAAACAAAGAGCATTGATGTCCCACATCTTTCCATGAAATGGAGACTCAGGTTTCTGTGCAGCCCTGGAAGCAGCACCCTCTTACATACGTTCAGCAGACATCTCCCCTCTAGGTTGGCAGTCGGTCTGCTGCAAGTGTGACCTTCTGCATGTAGGCTTATATCCATCAGGTAAACCCTGAAGTCCAGCTGCTTAGGGGTTTCAATGGGAAGCAGAAGCATCTCTGTGTTTTTGTACTTCATTCTTTACCTCAGTTTATACGAGTCTAAGCTTTTCCTTTGTGAAATTTTTTACTTCCGTCCCTGGTCATATCAACAGGATGGCATCGCCACATCTACACAGCTGTTTCAGGCAGATGAAGATAGAAGATAAGATTGCTCGGTGGCACAGTGCTTCCCTCAGTGCATCAGCTCCTCTGGTACAGCAGTGCTGGTTTTAGTTCAGCTGATCAGATATCTCAGATCCATTTGTAAAAGTCAAACCTGAATAGAGACAGGGCTTTAAATATTTCTGCTGTTTGGGTGAATTGTAATACAAAATATTTATTCAAGCCTTATTTCTCTTTTTCTGTGCTGTGTTTATACACATGCATTCCAAGAAGTTTCAGATGCCCAGTCACACAAAAGGCTTATTTCAAAAGCCATTGGTTTTTCCTTCCTCCTTTCTTGTAACATTGTGTTTGTTTTATGCTATCCGATGCTGCCAATAGATGCTCCAGTACTACAAAAGGACGCTGTTCTTCCAGATTTGAAAGGAAATGTAGTCATTGCCAGCTTGAAGATATGAGCACATTTGCTAAAAGAAACATCCACCAAACCCATCTATCTTTGTCATTTCAGTTAAGTACTTTATGAGTCAGACATCTGGTCCTCACTGGATGCCTCTGCATAAGCTCTTTGTTCAGTGGGTCGAAACGGTCCCAAGGCTGTTTAAAGACTGCAGAGCAAGCCTTGTCTTCTGCATCTGGGATGAGAAAAGCATGCATGAGCTGAAGATGCTTTCCCTAATGTCGTAGAACACAACCCATGGGACGTTTCTCGGAGATAATCTGTACATACCTTTCACTTTTAGATTACTATCCTCTCCAAGTAATATTATGCAAAAAAGAATGGGAAAAACCTAGTGAAAATGGTTTCATTCAGGAATGGAAGCTTTTTTCTAATGATCCCCAGAGTGGATTCAATGTCAGTGACTTTTCAGTGTTTTTGAGGCAGAAACTAACAATGATAAGGACGACAGACATACCCCTCCAACTTTACTCAAAGAACTATTTTGATTCAAAACACTTAGGCTGCATTTATAAAGCATTTACTGGGGCCTGATTTCCGTTGCTTTGATGTCTATGTGCTTAGTTTGAAACTCAATGTAAATCAAGTCCCCTTTCAACCCCAGGAAACATGGGGAAGGTGCCAACAGTGGGAAGTTCCTTGTGTTCTCGTTGGGAAGAGTGGCTGCTAGGCCAGGAGGCGTAGAGAACCAGCCTTTGCAGCTCTGGGTGGGTGGATGTGATATCGATAAGAGGGTCTCAGTGTGATTCGGCTTTCAGTGTTTGAGTTAGGAGTCCTGGAGGAAAGTTGAGACACCAAAACTTGGCTTTGAGAAGACTGATGTACTTTGGGAATTGGACCTTGCTTTTCTCAACAAAAAAAGGCAGATCCTAACTCCAGCCCCAGCCTAGCCACCCCTACAAACTCTCCTCATGAGTATACCCAGATTACCTTTGTTAATGCCTGCCAAAAATTATCCGCTCACCCACCCCTAGCGAGGTGGTCTTTCCTGGGATGACAGCAGTGCCGAGGTTGATAGCTCCTTCCTATTCTCCGCCAGATCAAATATTTACCCTCATCCAAGCCTTAGCTGTAGACACTGTTATTCTAAATGACCTTTAACAGTCAGAGTACTGCGATGGCTGAACTGAGTACCAGGATGTTCTTGCCCAGGCTGCAGGTGTTTCACTGAAGAATTGTCCATAGACCAGGAGTATGTTTACCTTAAACAACTGCAACAAGCAGCTACTCAGCTCACTGACATACTGCAAACCGGCCAGCATCCCACTTCCCATGGGATGTGACATGTGAGAAGGAAAAGGGGCCAGCTGCGTGAGACGAGTTTCAGGGAAGCAAGTGCATAAGCACACACCTCCATATATCAGATACAGAGGAGGTGGAGATGAACACAGTGAAAAATGGGTTAAACACCTTAGCTCTGTGTTGGCCAGGACTGTTTACTTCATAAATATTCCATGCAATCCTGCTTTCATAAGACTCCAGGTTAGGGTGGAAATTCAGCCAGAATAGAGGGAAATCAGAACATTCCCTCTAATGAGGATAGGACCTAAACTTAGAAAACTCATGATCCTTTAAGGAGCTTGGCTTCATAGCAGAACACGAAGTGCCGTAATCTCAGTGAAGCAAAACAGAGTGTGGGATCTGGAACTCTCTAGAAAATCCCATCTCAGAACAACATGACATCACGACAGCATTGGTGAGGAGGCTGTGCTTACTCAGATCATCTGCTGTGCAGTTAACTGGAGGGGGAGACCCTTCGTTTCTCCCAGGCTGTATTCCATGTACTGCATGGGAGACACGGTGCTCTGTTTCCCATCAGGCGTGCAGGTTTAGGCTGGGGTATGTGCTTGTTATCGTGACAATATCATCTTGTCATTAGGAGATCTTCGGCAAACAGACCATCTGATGGCTTGTTTACAAGCATGGAGATGAAAACCAAAGCAGTAATTCTGCCGCTCACTTCTGTTTGCTTGGATGCACTAGTGCTGATTATGCCTTCAGCAGGGCATAAATCCTTTTTGTCCCTTTCGTGTCTCCACATCTACAGAGGCAGAAACCAAGCTAACAGTGTCACATTTTTGCTATTAGTCTCTGCTGCTGGCATGGAAGAACTTGTAATTTTACATTTTAACGACCATGCTCAGACCCTAAGCCTCTGACCATAATATTTGCCAGGTTTGTTCCTATTGTGGGAACCCAGAGCCATTCGTCACATTGCAGCAATCTCCACTCCACCCACAAACCTGATCAAAAGCCCAGGGAAGTGACCACAGAAGCGACCCCACAGTCTTAAATATGAATAAATGACTTTGATGGCCAGGAGGTCGCTACAGATTTTCAGGACATACCCCATGGCAGGTAATTGCCTTTCAACATGTTGAGAGGTTTTGACAATTAGATGTAACAGCCAGGAATCGGTTCCTTGGGGAACTACATCAGTTTTCTATTCACCTGTTCTCTTCACAAGCTTGTGTATTTGAGTGTACAATGTATATCCCCATTCCAGACCATGAAGTGACTGGCGACTATGTTTGATCCAGACATTAAAGGAAATGAAAGTTTTTATAAGCATCATATAAATTGCTTTATTATTTGCAGATGTTCTTGTGGCATCAACAGATGGTATAACCCTGGCAGTTATTTATTAATTATAGACTAATATATTAACTACAATAAGTATAGACTACAGTCTATAAATCATAGACTAACTATTAACAATTACCTTTGGACTAATTTATTAACTTTGTGAATAATTATCTACTATATATCCACTTCTATCTAATCTAATATACTGAACAGATAACCCCTCAACAAGTTTTGGATTTAAATTCTTCAAAGCCTCTCACAAGCTGCAGCATTTAACATTGCCCCTTGCAACCGCCAGCGAAATTACAAAATAAGTGGCAGTATAGCTCTAACCACAACAAAACAAAACCCCACATTTATTATAAATTAAAAATCCTGTGCCTGTATGCATAGATACGTGGAAAGCCTCTACTGCACTCTTGCACAAACTGTCCCTCCAAATAATAAGCCAGTTCAAAGCTTGTATCTGATTCAGGTGCAGCCTCTTTAAAGCAGTTGTGGGTTCTAATGAACCGCATTTAGCACACTGACCATGTTTGATAATTCACACCACTGATGACTTGTGTGGGTGACCTTATTTTAAAGGCTCAGCATGTTCATTTCCACGTGGAAAGCACCAGCAACACCTGTGGGTCAAATGTTGTGAGAAGGAGGTATCTTAGGTGAAGAAGTTTGACCTTTTGGTACTGAGAGGGAGTTAGGTCATCAGTGCCAAAAGCACGGCTTATTATACTGACCTATGTGGTCTTGCTGTTTTGCAGTCTTTCCCTGTTTGTGCCCATTTGTGGCTTCTTATATCTGTTTTTATCTCTTGACCTTGATTTTTACTATGTGCTTCATCCAGCATTAGATGAACACATCTTCACACAGTGAAGATCTAGCCCATGAAAGAGACTCCAGGGCACTGGCTTTATACAAATAATCCCTGACAGCAGCAGCAGAAGACTAACACCTTGGCTGACTGAAAATTCTGCCAAGCCCTGAAAAATCAGCGTCAGGCCAGACGACCCTGTGGCGTTCACCCCAACACACAGTCCTGCAATGGTTCCTTTCCTGATTGCAGAAGGACACGTGGGATAATCAGGCCTTTAGTCTCACTGGTGTCTGGATGCTGTCCTCACCAAAAATGCTGGGATCAATGAGGAAGTCTACGAACTACTGCTTAACAGCAAAAAAAAAAAAAAAAAAAAACCACCAAACAAAAAACCAAAACACGCCTGCTGAGCTCAGTGCGGGAAGGCTGCGCTGGGTGTGCAGGAGCCAGCACAGAGCTCAGGCACATGCACCCAGCCCAGGGTGCCGGAGCATCACCACGGCCCCTGGGGACCACACACTGCCCAGCATGATGAGGGTGGGTACCACACTGCTCCTTCTCCTGCATCCAGGCAAATGAATGCAAATCACACAACAAACACAGATTTTGCACCTAGAGGTATATTTCAATACTCCCGTGACTATTCCTAAATTGAAAAGTGGCTTTTTCTCTGGTTTTTCAAGCAGTTCCATTGCTGCATCGTGGCGGTATCTCCTGAACAAACTTCTGAAATAGCAATACATTAACACTTCCGGCACTGTTCGCTAATGACTGAGGCACTCTGGAGAAAAAAAAATATTTTTTTCCTTTTTCTGGCTATGCTGTTTACCAACCTGTATTCCCAAACAGGTAGTTAAGTGTACTCCAACCGGAAAACAACCAAGAAACGCATACTCAGCTTCACTTCCTGATATGCTCTGAATTGCTTTTAGTTCCATATTTCTGTAGAAACACACCTAGTGGCTAAATTAGAGGACGCGAGCTACAGCAAATTACAGAGCGTGGTCAGACTCACAGCCCAGCTCCTCATAGTTAGGGGGAGGTTTGCCTTAAAACAGTTCCAGGTTTTGCCTCCTTGGTCTGCATTTTCTTTTTCAAATGCCCCTTTCTCCTTTCTATTTATGCTTCCCTCTTCCCTTTCTGCACCTCAGCAGCCCCTCATACGTTGCAGGAGGGAGCACACAACAAACTTCCTCCAGTTGGAAAAAGTAAAATAAAAAGGCACCCAGCTGCTTTCCTGCTCTGCCTTCTCCCTCTGCTCCTCATCGCTCTCCATCACCCCCACCACAACCTGCAGTTTTGCCCTTTTCTCCCAAGGTCTGTCTCGGCTGGTGCCGCAGCTCGTTGCAGCCGGGCAGCCCAGGGCAGTGGTTGCAGCAGATTTGGAGTGCACTGGGGTGGCACGTGCCACCACGTGTCACCACCAGACCCCCTCTAGTAGTTGTGGTGGGACCGGTGGTGAGGAGGCACCGGGAGAGACACGCAGCCTCTTTGCTCTTGTCTAGACTCAGGTCGCAACCACACATCCAAGCACAGCCCAGTACGAGTCCCTTGGTGCACCCCTAGGCTGTGGTGCTTCCTCTGCTTGGTCACCTGCACTCAGGTAGGGTGGTTTGGAGAGCCATCTGTCCATCTGCTTTGTGTTCACAGCAAACACGAAACTGCTGGCTTTTCTAAATCCCCCAGTAAAATGCTGCACAGCAGAAATGCAGCAAATGGCACTGGAATTTGGAATTTGAAAAAGCAGCTACTGGACATTTATGGAATTATTGTTACAGGATACAGTAAAAATATCTGCTTTAAATGGTTGTTAGGCAGATCAGTTTTAACAGAAATGTGATTTCTGGTTGTTTGGGTTTTTTTTTTAGAAAAAGTAGCATGTAGTCTTTATAGCTGATTCTTTTAAAATATTTTTTCCCATGATCAAATGTAGAACAAAGACATACAAATAGATATCTTTATGCATATTGTAGCCATGGGAACCTTTCTAGAACAAGCAGGCAAAAATATTCTTCTTGTAATTGTCAGTAGGCTTCGAGTCTGAGGTAAATTTTAAGTTACTTTTTTGGGGCAGGTCCTCAGCTATGCCAGAACACTAAATGCATTTAGAGGTGTTCAAAGGCAACTTTCAGTATAGTTTCTTCCTAATGCTATGGGTACCTGATGTCCAAATCAGACATAAGGTTATTTAGAACAGTCCTAGGAGATCTGTAAGGCATGTTTGTTTGTACCAAGAAGTTAAAATATCAGAGACAGCCAGAAAATCGTTAAATTTTGGCAAAGTCCGCTCCAATGACATTCTTTTCCATCAACAGAAGAAGCTTTTCTCCCTGATTTGTAACAAGTAGTTGCAAAGCAAGAAGATTTAATCAGAGAAGTCAAGCCCAAACTGCACCTTGAAAAAAAATGTTGCCAAGCACTGCTGTCACTCCAAACAGAAACACTCTTGTGTTTATTTTAGACCACTACTGCAAAGAAGAGCTGTGCAAGTCCAGCAACTATATGGAAGGACAACAAAAAAGAATCATTGACAGTCAAACATAAAGCTATGGTCTTGAAAAGCAGATGACAGAAATCTAGGAGGAAATTGAGAAATATACAAGCAGGTGTGGCCAATGAATATTAGTGGGGGGAATGTATTTTGTCAAAACTGAAAGTAATGGCACTTTTCCAATAAATTATTTAAATCTGTCTACCAGGAGTGAAATGATCAGTGGCACCACCAAACAGAGACTACACTTTATGAAACGTGAATGCCACCTTGATCATTTCAAAGAATCAAGGTGTGAAACTAGCAAAGGGCTCCAAGAATGGTTCCTAACACAACAGATGTGCACTGATGGGGGGATATTCATGAGGTGACTGCCAAATGGTAGCACTTCACATCTAGCTGCCAACTCCATACCGACAAATCAGCCTTCTCCATGTCTAAGTGCTACCATCCACTGAGCTTCACACTCACATGGGTCAGTGGGCTGATGTGTAAGTGGCACCATCTGCATCCACTAAAGTGTTGCAGGAGCAAAACAGTTGAGAAATTAATGATACTAATAAGCTAGATGCAAGTAATTTATTAACCCCGTATCTGCAACCACATGTGTCCCTCTTGAAAAGTAACCCCTTCGTCACCAGCGCGGCCTTTTGAATCCAGAGCTCCCAGGACGCTTGCAGATACTGGAAGGTCTGCAAGCACTTGGGATGTAAAGAAACACAGGAAAGTACAGAAAATCCAAGAAGTTGACTGCTGGTTAATACACGTGTACACTCTGCGCATGAAAATAAAGAAGAAAAGCCCCACAAACTGGTGGATATAGCCTTCTTACAGACCATCTCTTTTTGGGATGAGGATTTCATGTCACCAGCACCTTTGCCAATAGGATCTGATTATCCTTTTTTTCCCCATTTCCTTAGTGCGCTCAGAAATAACTATCAAATGAAATTACTTGGTAGTTACATAGCAGGCACATAAACTGCCCATAATGGTAGTCTGTTATCTATTGCTTTCATAAGCACAGAGGTAACTTTGCCATGTCACTGTGCCCTGTTCAAGTACTTCCCCCACAGTTGTTTGTACTTAGTTCATTGTCATGTGAAAAATGAGATTTCATTGCCATGTGCTTGGGGACTTCTGTTAAATCAGACTCCCTGGTCACCTTGAATTTTACCATGGCAGGAAAAAAAAATGTAGGTGAAACATGGTTATTTTGCTCCACAGAACATTATGTTCTTTCTGGGGCTACTAATTGCCAGACACGAGAGCCTGGCAGACCTGCAAGTCCTGCTTATGGGCATACAATCCAAATCCACTCATCCATTTCTCAAGGACAGCAGGAGCAGGAGCAGGCTACACTATATATGTGCGTGATGGAATTACAACCTAATGGGCTTAGTTCAGGATCCTTCTTCGACCTGGATGAAGAAGAGTGAGAATAGTGCTCATGGCTCCTTTTGGCAGCAAATGATCTGTGGCTCAGGACCAGGAAGCAAAATCCTAATGTCCCTGGGATGGACATGGGGCACCAGGGGTGTTGGCACTCCCAGGACCCTGCTCCAGTGGAAGTGGAGGAGGTGGGCAGGGGGGGTGCACAGCTGCGTTGTCCACTCCTGCACATCTGGGCAGGGACACATGAAGGGCCTTGCACTCACTCCTTTGAAGCTGACTCAAATTGAAAACATGTATGAGGCTGTGCCACTTTTCCTGCGAGAGGATGGAGGACAGAAGAAAACAAGAGGGATTGGAAAGTAAAAGGAGAGTGGGGGAGGTTTTCTCTGTTAACCCCCATCCCTCCCCTTCTTGGTTTTCAGTGCTATTTCTTCAATTTCTTAGAAGGGTGTATTAAAAAAAAAACAAACAAAAAACACCAAAACCAACAAGAAACAAAGATGAAAAAAAAGAGCAAAAATGAAAAGCAGATTATTCTTTGCTTTTTGAAAAGTTAAGAAAAATGAAAGGTTACATTGTCTTTTTCTAAAATAGGAAAAAGCAATGTTTTCCTGAATTTGAAGTACTTTCATAAACCAAAGAGTTTTGGCCAAGCTGCAGTTCTCAAAGATGATTTTGGACAGAACATATTCACAAGCTTTAATAGTAACCCAAACTTTCAACACCTATAGCTAACAGTCACTCCCATGTGATCTGTGGCGAGGGTGAAAAAGGCCGGGGAATTACGTATGAGCTGGACCCAGAGACGGACCCTTTGTAGAACCTGCTTGCTGACACGCAACATGCAACAACATTTTTGGATCAGAGAGGACACTGTGGTAAGAGGGATGCTGATCTGTGGGCAGGGTACCAAGTCTGTTTCTCTGGCATGCAGCCATGTGCACAGCCCCACTCCCTGCCAGCAGCAGCATCCCCCTGAAACTACATGTGCGCTGCACCTCCGTCCTCTCCTCTCTGCTGTGGAGGTAGGGTCATTTGATAATTATTGGCCTCTCTACATGCAACAGAGCAGCAGGAGTAAGTCCTGATTGTTTCTTTTCTTCTAGTTGCGGATAAAGCCTGCACTCTAGTGGATTGTCTCTACAGGAAAGTGTGATCTATTTATTGATTTGTGGGATATAAGGACAGGATTTCCAGAAATGCTGGGCTCTGGTCTAGCTCCACCTCTTGAGGACTGTGAGGACAGCAAAGTCCAGCAGACAACAACTGCTTTTTAAGTCTTACCTCCACCCCAACCTTAGGTTCTCCAGAGAACTTCAGAGATTTTGGTTGTTCTAGTGTCCTGGGCTGTGCACTGGGGACTGATTAGGTGAAGATAGCTGCCCATATTTACACATGAAAAGACGGCTTTCCATTGATTACTCAGCTCAGGAGGCTCAGGAGTATAATTCATTCTAGCAGAAATATTACACATAATAGACTAGTTCTTTGGCTACCCTGGTTATGAATAGCTCCTCTCAAGTTCATGGAGTCTGTCTGATAAAAAACAGATGAGGATCTGGTCCACCATGCTCGTTGGAACATACCCCTGATTAGACCCAGGCAAATCACTCATACTGAAATATTTGTTTGACACTTGCAATTTGCTTGTTATGCAGTCTGAAGTCTCCTTCTGGCATATTTCCATACTGAAGTAGCAAGGCTTGCTCTTTAAGGGTCTGGTTTGAAACTGAGGATGTCAACGTAACTCTTCTGTTGACTCCACAATGCTTTGGAGCAAGTTCTAAGCCCCTTGTTCACGGAGGGTTCATGCTTATACTTAATGGTAAACATGTTAGGTTTAAAAGGGCTGAGGATGCTAGGAAGTAAACATACTCTTTGCTTTAGGCTTGTCCCTAAATCCTTTGCCAAATCTGGGCTTAAAATATTTACTAATACAATGGGGAGCTGGAGACAGTCAAAGTGAATTTGTTTTAAAATCTGAATGCCTGAGGAACCTTTGTTATACTGTCTCCTCAGCTCTTATTGCTGCCTAAAACCACAATGTCAGGCATGAATAATGGGGGCCAAGAGCTAAGTGTTGTACTATTAAGTATCATAAAAAATGTTTCCCTGTGTGCACTTAATTTCCACTAAAAGTAGGCAGGAACGATACTGTATCCACAGCCTACATGTCTCACTGGCAGAGGTAACCCCAATTCCATCTTCCAGCATTATCAACAACCAGCATCCTGTTTATTTGTTTGTTTGAGTGTATGCAAACACATAGTTTCCCTCTGCAGAGGATGGGAAGAGTTAGATGACTTTTCTCGAGCTTTAAAGTCTGTCATGCATCCTCAGTTGAATTAAATAGAGGGAGTCTCTCCATTCTTGCAGGTTTGATGAAAAGAGGCAGCACATAGAAGCAAAAAAGCTCTACTCCTTCCCTCTTTAAGCGAAAAGGAGCAACCCAGTTTGCCCCCTTCCTCCCACCCCTCGGACAGATGGGAGTCATCAGCAAACAGTCATTCTGAGCATCCACATGCCCAGAAAAACTAAGCAGCGCTCACGTTTTATTTGTCAAGGGTTCTCTTGTCACCTGGAGTCCTGTGTGTCTAACAAGGCTTTTGCTTAGATTTAGGCTTCCCCGCAGACAAGTCTTGCGAAATACCTGTCTTCCGTGTAGATGTTAGTATTTCACACAGCATGAGCTGCACAGTAGTTCTGATAGGATTTAGGCAAAAAGTCAAAATGTGCAAACCAGGAATCGCCTGAAAAGGAGGTTACTGGAGATTAGCTCCAGTGGTTATGAGCTACTTAATTCACATTGCCTCAGAATGTAGATTCTGCACCTGATAACAGCAGATGGATAAAACTTGAGACAAGTTGGACATGACTGGAAATACAAATATTAAAAACGAGGTCAACATGCGTTGCCAGAGATCATGCCACACAAAGTGTGCTTCTTCACCAACTGGGCTTTCCCGTACGGTGCTCAAGGTTTTGAAACTGCTCTTATTTGGATGTTCTCTGCTGATTTAGTAGAAAGTGTCAGATTCTTCCAAGCTCCAAGGCTTTCAATGGCTATTGAAAATATACATTTGAGTTGTCCCCATCTTGCTTTCTGATATATAAAGAGCTGAATTGTGACAATTCTAACAATTAAGATGACCAGAGGCTTTTGTATTTAAATTTGACAGATCTCTGCCAACAGTAACACTACCAAGACTATAGTACCTACTGCTGGAAATTGCAGCAGAAATGTACATGGAGGTAGCGTTTAACAGATGAGATGCTGCACTGACTACTTATGTCATCCTCAGACTAAATACAGCAGCCTGCCTTTCTTAATGATCTGGCTTCTTCTATTTAACAGAATTTGAATGTTCGTTTGTTGTTCTAACCTGACCTCTCCAGTATTAATTTCCTCTCAGCTCTGTGGAGCTAGGGAGAACCTCAGAATTGTGCTGCTGACAAGTGCTACCGTGGTCACTGTGGGGAGCCAGGAATTCAAGGAGCAAAGTCGATGTAATCTGCTTGTGTCTGGCCCCATGAAATTTCCAGTTGCTTGATGCAAAGCTAGTCATTGTTTGCAATTCATCAGCTACAAAACCAGGACTGAGAGGCACAGGCAGGTCAGTGTCCCAAACAAGACAGACTGTGTTTTAAATTAGAAGGGCTGAGCCCGTTATCAGTCATGCTCCAGGTTTTCACACAACTGATAACAGAATCAGCCACCACTGCACATTTTCTCAAACTTTGAATGACTGCCAGTGCCCATCAAGTAAATATAACTGTTTAAGCAACTCTTTAAGACTTTTCCCCCATATTAATGTTTCCTATCCTTGATCACTTGGCTCAAAACAGGTAATTAGAGATAATTTTTTCCAAAGCTGAAGATATTCCTTTTCCTCTTCCTTCCATTCCTTGTTGCCAAATAACTCCAGCCGAAGCGAAATGGCTTGCACATGGTGTATGCAGGCTCTTTAAAGCACATTCCCATGCTGCAGGTAGACTTCAGGTGTGTGGGCCAACTCGCCTTTTATCTTCTTTCCTCTAACGTTGTGACATGGTTTGATAATACCATAAACTCTGGGATCTTCCGCGGGCTAATGACTCCCCATCAGAAACCAGCAAGTTTTCCAGTGCCGTTTTCAAGGATCCATCATCAGACCTGTGGTATCTTCAAAGAGGAAATACTCCTCCAAGCCCTCTTGGAGGCTGGGCGCCCGCCAGCTCTGCAGATTGGCCGGTATTATTGTTGCGCAGAAGAAGCACCAGGGTGCTGGCCCCTGACAACATGAGGCTGGCACATCTCGTGCAGTAATCGACAGCAGATGGGGACACGCTGCAGCGGGCCCTTTGTGAGGCTGTCTGGATGCTTTGCTCCAGCGCACGGCACGGTTTGAGCGAGGCAGGGCTGAGCTAGGACTGCAAACACAGGGATGAGCGATGGAGGAGAATATGTCCGCTCCTGTATCGCTCCTGTTCACACCGTCTCTTCCCTACAGACGGGCCATAAGCACCACTAGGGAATACTTTACTTGCAGATGGGTATTTTCTGAAAATTAACAGAGGCGAGTTCGTGTCTATTTCTGAACAGAGCCAAAGCTTTTAAAAAATCCTTACTTTCATAAAAATTATGTGAACGACTTCCTCCTCCGCTTTCATAAACAAGAGAAAAATGAATCGCCTGACAAACCTTCTTTTCAGTGTAAACCAGTACCATTTTTTATTTGAGTATTTCAGTTTTACAACAAAACTTCAGTCTTTTTTTTTTTTTTTAGAAACAAAACCAGAAAGAATTCCATTTTGTTCAACAGCTGTTTTCTCTCAAGGAATATTATCAGAAGTTTCCAGTCTGCTTGTGGTGTTGGTGGATGATACTATTCAGGAAACTAATGAAGAAGATTAGGAATCCTTATTAATATCAGTCCTTATAATTCTGCCCAAATCTTCAGGTGAAACTGTTGCTATCAGCATATTATAGGAAGAGTTTGCTGATCTCTGACCAATGCATTTTGCCTCGTCTGCATGCAGGCTTTAAACACCACAGGGTAGTCTCTTCCCACCCATACAAACAATACAGTGAGTATCTTATGTTGGCTGAGACTCCAAGTATTTCTATAATGTATTATAAAATGCTGTTCTAGCACAAAAAAAAAAAAAAATAAAATTGCTTTTCAGCATGGGGAAAGCTTCCATTCCGTTGGAAGGAGATGTGCTGCTCCACTTGGAGGCTATCTCCAAGCAATCCCATCTGATGAGGTGGGACTGCCTGTGAGGGATGTTTCCTGGACCCTTGTCTTGCAATATGAGGACCAGCTACTAATTTCCCCAAACACAAGCTCATGGTCCCAGTGTGGCAGAAAGGGAGGACTGGAAATGGTGTTTTAGCATTTGTGACCTTTAACCTGCTCTTTGTCAGTTTTGCAATGTATTATATAGGGCATACAAACACACCACCACCAGTCTTCTAGCTGCTGTTCCAGCTCTCAAAAAATGCTTGTTTTAAGCACAGAATAATTTCCCATCTGTCTTGCTCTCTGGGCAAACCTTGCCTCATACGCAAAGATGATTTTTTTCCTTCCTAGAGAGAAGAAACCATTCCCAAAAAGCTACCATAAAACCTATGCATGAGTATCATGACACCTCTTTCTTTAAATATAGCTTTTTGTTGGTTGGGACTTAAGTGCCTTCTGGGTCTTCCAGGCTATCAGTGACTCCTGCAAACCTGCAGTGGGGAGACGGCTGTCTCGAGCACTGTCAAGCGGAGACATCACAGGTACACATGAGAAATAAAGCAAAACTCTAGAGATATTAAGGAACTTTTGAAGACATGATGAAAGCGTTGCGTCCTGATGCTGTGGTGAAGTGCAATCCCTGTTCTTCGAGCAAGAAGAGGACTCATGTTCAGGCTCAGGGCTGAGCTCCCAAAGGACACCCATGTCAGCTGTCTGCAGGCAGGTGCTTAAACTCTTATGGGTCTTGGATTAAGGGGTGGGAAGAGATGATTAAAGAGATGCCACTGTTGCTATGACCATACTTTTTTCTCCTGCTGCGCGTGGTCTCCTGTCCAAGAAGTAATGCCCAGTAAAGTTACACACAAGTTATATACTTGGAAGAATTGGTTACTGATTACTTTCAGGGCCAACTGGAGAAAATCAGCAGCTCCCTAAAACAGCTTTTTATTTCCTCTGACTGCTCTCTCCGAGCTGCACACAAGCCACAGTTTGCAGGGGAGGGGGTGAGGAGGAGGAAGAGATAATCAGAAGCACATGTAGGCATTAACTACAGATTTGCTGAACCTTTTCGTAGGCAACAGTTTGGGGAAGCTGCCTGGCTGGAGGAGAGAGATGAGGATAATACCTCAGCATGGTAAGGACTTGCCCTCTTTCCACACACGTGGCAATGTGGTGCAATTTGCTACTGGGGCAGTTGCAAAACCCAGCACCAGCCCTGGTCTGTGGCTTGGCATGGGGCGTTGCCGAGGGAGCGCCGTATTGTTCATTTTTGGTGAAGAAGCTGGCTCTGCTGATTGCTTCACAACACTTTTTCAGGGTAGTTTCTTGAACAAAATTGGTCCTGTTTTACCTCAAACCAGGACATTTCTAAATCAGCCTAATACGATATTTAGACTGGGTTTAAACTTTTCTTTGTCTTACCACCTGCGCAAAGTAGGCAAGGGCACCAGTTAATCTGTCAAAGGTCAAGAGAGTTAGTCAGAGGATGGCAACTGGGACAAAGATCTTTCCTTCTCTTTGTTTTTAATTCTCATTTAGAAGTAAAATCTCTGGAGAGGGATTGCCTGCTGCCTTGTGCTGGCACAGAGCTTAACACAGTGCGGCTTGAGTTTCCACTGGGGAAATGCAGTTTACACCTACGGTATAAACAATCACTGAAAATTTCTCCTCCTTTTTCTTCCGGAGTCCAGCAAAGGCAAGACAAGTCTCTCCTCTCCCAGCTCTGCTTATGAGAAAACATTTGGGTAGCCACTGGTGACCTCCAATGGGAATGCTAAACACATCTCTCAACCTCTTTCAGGAGAGGTATTTGGTGACTTTGTTCACCAGTAGGTATTTGGTGACTTTGTTCACCAGTGGGTATTTGGAAAACAGTCAGCTAGGTATTTTGATACTGGTCCATCTGCTAAAGGAATATTTCTTCCAATTCCCTTGGTTTTTAATGTAGAACATCTGTGTCTTCTTTCCTGAAATAGTTTGCCTTTTTTTTTTCCTTAAAGTAAATTGATGAATGAAATGTCTGCTTTGTTCTTGAGTTTGCTTTGCTGCTGTCCAAAAGCTTCGCAGACACCTTAGCACACGTACAGCAAATAATCCCGGATTCTTGCACATACAAACACACACGCAGACCCATGCACATGCATATGAAATCATTACAACTCATTTCATCTGAACAGAGTGTCTCATCTTGGACTTCAGTTTCAACAAAATGACCCGATGAACTGTAGATTACCTGAGTCAGACAGCTTGTCTGACCAACTGCAAATAATTTTCCTGTTAAAGAGAATGCCCTTGGGCCTCTGCATCTTCTTATAGGATAAAACTGTTTCCATCTGCATTAAAATGTTGATTTTTGACAGATTTCTCCTTTGAACGCTGTCTAAAGAACACCGGTGAATATTTAGAGCATCCTCTATTCCTCACCTAGCAGCAGTATACTTCCAAAAGAGTCAAGCTGAAAAGTCTTGGTAAAAATCTTTAATCACAAAAAAATCATCTTACATACCTTCCTCTACTAAACTGAAGCCTGAGGCCAACAGCAAGGTTCAATGGAAAATAGTTCTCTGCAGATTTGTTAGGGCTTTGGGGCATACTCTTAGCTGGTGTTACCTAACGTATGAGATTGTCCATGAAATCAACAGGGAAAATGAGAGGCAGCTCAGTTGTGTGCTTCTTTTATTCTCCTTATGGCTGACCCATCTAACTTGGGGAAGCATTCTGGAGTACTCAAGAAACGCAGGGTTAAACTAAACGAACTAACTCGTGCTTTCCTTTCAACTAAAGGAGCAATCCTTCTTGCCTTTTCTCAACCGTACCCAGTCCTTGAGGATGAGGGTCATTAAATCAAGACGTCTTCTATTCTTTAATAGCCTTTGTTTTTTACCTCAGCAGGCAAATTTTACAAGTACCACCACTCACAGAATGAAATATCACACATCCTAGAAACATAAATAACTTCCATATTCGTAAGTCCTGATAAGAAGTACTGTAAATGAAATTTTAACAAGATAACCAGTGTTTTGCTTTCCGTTAATCCTTGAAGCACCTCCCTCTGGGATAGCTTTGGAATTGAAAATGCATTACTGCACATCTCATTAATATCACATGCTTTCCCTCAGTAAAAAGAGCTTCTGTCCTACAAGCCTTTTGGCACAGGGATCCAAGCTGGGCAGCTGTAGTAAAAGCAACCCACGGGTTTCCTTCTATCTGCCTTCGATAGCAACCCTGAAAGGCACTGAGAGAAGGATATTGCAGCATCTGGTTGTGCACATCAGGAGACAGTTTTATTACATGGTTCATATAACATGTTGTTCACCTGAGAAGATAATTATAAGTAATTAGAATTGGTTTAATAGCAGAACGACTTGCTACAAAAGGCAGTTCAGAAATTCATAGGTTTTGAAGGTCAAACAGGACCACATAAACATCTTTATTGGCTTTCAACATAATATCAGCCATAGAGCTTGATGGACAGTAACAGTAGTCTAATAACTTGGTTTTGATAAAAATAATATTTTCCAGGATTAAACCTATCTTGAAGATATACAAAAGCTATTGCACTAGTCTTCATTATTTATGCCTTCATTACACCCTGGTAACCAAGTGTTTTACTTCTAGTTTTATTACATTTTAGCTTGCCATACTAGCTAGTCCCCACCTATAATTCACCAGTGCCTATGCGGGTCCTGAAAAAAAGCAGAGGAAATGCAGGAGGTTCCACAGACACTGAAATTAGCAGGGGCATTCAAACTGCTGCGCAGAGGAGTTATATGGCCCATTTCATAATTTCCTGCAGCAGTTTGGAACAGGTCCTGCAGACACACAGCTGGGCTGTATTTCAGTAAGTAAAGGAGCAGGGCACAATTAACCTTCACTGGCTCAGAAACTGATTCCTGGAGGCATCAGTTGTTTGTCTCTGAAAGCAATAGCTTTGCACACCAGAGTGCCGTGGGCACGAGGGTTTGTGTGCATCTACTAATTTTTGCCTCGGAGGCCGGACGCTCAGAAAGTTTCTGTCAGAAAACTTCTCCTGAAGTCAACGCCACATTTGTCCCTGCACTATCATGTCTGTTTTAAAATAATGAGGGGTTCTGGGCCACAACAAACGAACATTTTTTTTTCTAAACCAAAGCTACCTGGACCTTTCCACACAGGTTTACCACTATTTGACTGATGTTAACCCAAAGGGAGCATCATACGCTGCATAGCAAAATGCTTGCTCCAGCATTATGTCAGGTTCTCAGCAACAAACTTCCTAATTGCTAAGTATTTCCTGGCAGATTCAAATAACCAGAAAGGTGGACATTTGTGAAGCACATTTTAGGCAAAGTATCCCACAGACAGAGCAGATTTACAACATACAAGCTAGACAGTGGGCTAGTTCCTGCCAGACACAGTTGTTGAGACTCAGGACAAACTGCCTGGTGATTGAGGTCTCTAAAGCCTTACATCGAGCTCAAGCACTCTGAACAGCAGGAAAGCACCCTTCAGATTTTGCACTTTCAAGTCTTCTTGTCAGATGTTGCTATTTCTGGCATTCCTTATGCAGTTTGGACACCACAAGAAACAAATACGCAAAGAAGCATTGGTGATTTGGCCAGAAGTGGTGACTCTTAGCCCACACGTTTGTATGTATTTTCCAAATTTTTCTCATATTTCAATGGAGAAAAGCTTAAAATTTGTATATCCAAACCTATATGGAGGCAGGTGATTTAGTATGATATTGCTGCCAATTTATTAAAGTGAAGTTATTAAATTAAATTACACTAAGGTTAAGGATTTATGCTTGGAAAGCAGGATAGGTTTCTTGCAACCTGATGCACTTCCACTATTTCCCCTACAGCTGCTTTGTGTGTCACATGATGCCTGGACTGACTGGAACAAAGTGGCACTAATTGTGTTTCTGCTTTTGTGAAGACCAGCAGCAGAGATAATTTTGACATCTAAAACATCTTGGTTGCTGTACCAAAGAGCTGAAAGATCTGGATTAGGGTTTTCAGTGTTCAAGAGAAGGTTTCAAGAGAATAACGTCAGGTTCAGTTCCAATGAGTTAGAAAGGCTATGAAGCAAGTTTAGATATCTCAAACTCCTAGAAACAAACAAAAACAACCTACAACACCTTTTTTCAGAGTAAGAGACAATTCACATATGTAAATATAACCTGTAGATATTTATATGGCTGAAAAAAGTATTCACAAATGGGACCTGAAGTGACAACAAAACAGTCTTGTATATGACTTATTGTGAATAAGTTTATCAAGATTTGACCACAGTTGATGAAAAGTTTGCCTATGCATGTATATAGAATGGAAAAAAACCCCTAGCAAAACAACCACTTCACTGCAGGAAAAATGTGTTATGATGGTAATTCTATGCTTGCTGTCCAGTATTGTGCAAACCTCTTGAAATGTCATTCTGATGATTTATGTATCTAAATACTTTGCAAGGGTTGCACTTCTTTCTTTTGGTTTTCTGAGAGCAGAGCACGATAGAACACTCACATGGAAGCTGATTAAGAAAAGTATGTTATTGGAAAGTCACACTTGTAAATTTGAAATTAAATGTGCCCATCAATAGAGAAAAAAAAAATTCCAAAGTGGGATGTTATTCACTGCGTTGTATAGTACAATTCTTTTTATAATTGCTTAGGATGTTAATCAGATAACTTTGTGCAGATGCATAAAATTCAACTATTGGTAGCTCTGGGTTTGGTGGTTTTGGTGTTTTTTTTTTTACTTTTCTCACTGAGAATTTGCAAACTTTAAACTAAACTAACAGAGATGTGCATGCCTTGAACCAGAAAATACAAAAAGCCAAACAGATGAAGACCCAGAGCCTGATGTATGGCCCACAGTTCATTTGTAAAGATCAAGAGCTACAAAAGTCTGTTCCCTTACTCAGAAGAAGGGCCTCTCTGAGAGTGGGCAATGCCTGATGTGGCTTAGACAGGGGAAGTGTGTGCATGCCAAGGACCCTGAAGTCACTGCTTACTTCAAAGCTGTAACTTGAGCTTCCCCAGTGACTTCGCAGTAAATCAAATAAACCAGGCTGAGGCAGCACGGGAGGCAGGGCAGGCAAGTGAAAGAGATGGGGAAAAAGAAAGTGCTGTGACAATGAAATGTCCAGGAGACAAAGCTGTCCTGCTATAGGTGCCCAGTCAACAAATGTGAAATTATAGCAGTTGGCTTGAATGGTGCTTGTTTTCTTGATTCAAAGAATTGAACCGCGGCATCCCCAAATACAGGTAACACTCACAGAGCTTAGGACTGATGGGGGCCATGCTGTGTGGGCTTCCTTACGCACAGTTTTTTCCCAGTCACACAGTCCTAAGAGTTTGGGTTTTTTTTTTTTAAGACATCCAAGCAGATGTCACACAGAGTCTAGCAAGTAATTTTTTACCAGTGACATCCATCTCAGCCTAGGTCTCCAGGAGTCCAACAACAGAAATGCATAGTGGAGGAGGATGCAGGAGAAGCCAGCCAAGCTATGTAAACTTCAAAGACCATGGACTTCTCTTTTTTAAGACCAGATCTTCGAGTCCTACTCACCTAGAAGTGGAGCATTGAACCTGGATTTACAGGGGATTGTTGCAAAATAAGACAGGATACAAACTTACTGTGTCTGCAGCCTCATGTTAGCCATCTGCGAGGATGCTCTTACCCTTCAGTAAGCATGAGAAGAAAAGTATCTTACCCTTGACTGAAAAAAGCCTAAGCTTATACACTCTGTAGAATAAGAGCACTTGCTCAATGACAACAAGGCCAAAATTTCTATTCAAACTACTCTGGATTTGCAGGTAATCAAATGCTCCAGGAAGTTTCCTTATTTTGTTGTACTGGATAGAGTTGGTTGAATAATCTAAGGTAGTTCCTTAGATGGTATATAAAAGCATATATCAATTGTTTAAAGTATTTTGCCTGCCAAACTTCCTGTGAGGTTGACAACTTGTATTTTTACCATTTTATTCATCAGAGTTGACACTGGTATATGAGGGATGGAAAAATCCTGAGTCCACTTAAGTTAAAGGATGCTTTTGACCCAAGGATAAGTTAACAAGTTCCTTGAAGCAATGCAGGAAGCTAGAGGGGGAACAGTGATTATAACAGCTTTGCTTCCAAAGCAAGCTGTTGCCTTAATCACTGGGTATTTTTTCATCTCCACAGTTGTACTTAAAAATACATTTGGAAAATCCACCTCATGACACCATGCAGTCTTTTTATTTTTCTTTACAGATTCAGAAATATTGTGATTTCTACTTCTGAGAGTGTCAAGGACTGATACTGGTAAGCAAACAAGTCACCGTTATTCACTACTGGCTCTTTGTCACTCCCATCTATACAAAGTTTATCAATCAGGCAGGAAACAGACCCAGCGCTCTGTCACTTAGGTAGACAGTAGCACACATAAAGATGCTTTGCAGTAGTTCATATCGTGCCTGATATGATTTGAAAAATGGGACTTATTTAGAGAATTCATGTGATGGGCAACTATTGATAATGAATGGACTTAAATTAATACGTTTCCTATACATTTTCTACAAATGAAGTGGGATGAATCTGCTCAACAATTACTAAATGTCAGCTGTACAACATATACAAGAAAAAATTGGGCTTTACCAGAATTTTGATACCATTTTCCTTTTCATTGTTTCTGCAGGAGCACTGGCAAAGCACATTTTTCTGAAACAAAAATACTCCAATGGAGGAAAAATATTCTGGGCTCAACTGAACCAAAATGAACTTCTGCAGTCTTTTCAGGGTTCGCAATCAATGTCTCCTTGTTCGAGACAAGCTAAATGCTCTAGAGCATTCACAACAAGCAGACTTATTCATCATGCATTCATCTTTCCCCTAGTGAATCTTAGCCTGTATCTCCACTCTGCTGTGACACCCCAAACATAAAGCTATAACTGACAAAGCCATGTAAATTCACTTTGTTTTCTGAAAACTGAACCTTGCAGATCGTGCAAGAGAATATCTAGTGCAAGGGGAGCTAGTTTTGCAGAGACCAGTCCTACCAGCTTGACTGTTTTTTCCAAATGGAAGACGTGATCGGAAAGGTTTGGTACCTTTAACTTATTTAAAAATTAATAAGGATGTTGGGGGAAGGAGAGTCTGGAGATCATAAATACTTCACTACTGAGTGTTAGGAAAAAGAAAAAGAGTAATGAGTGGGTAGGCAGTAAATTATTAAGCTATCATTCAGCAAATCTAGACAGGGGAATTACATAGGGAAGGAGTAAAATTCTTAAGGATTTATTTTATTGACTAGTTTCCAACTTAGAAGAAGGTTAGAACTTTCCTCTTAATTTGAGGGCAAAGGTTGTAGCTGGTCCTCTTCTTTATAGGGGATTGCTGATGTTTGCTATTAATCACCTTCTTTTTCAATGCTGTCATAAACCTTGGCAGACATGCATAGCACGGTGATGACTGAAAAAGACCAGTAGCACTTAATGACTGGCCAAAAACTTGGCATTACCTGCAGCTGCGCAAGGTGATTACTGCTGCTCTAGACATGAACAGCTCAGGCATCAAGAGATGCAGGATCCAAGGTGCTCCCAGGCACTGTCCCACATGAAAGACGTAAAGCAATACCATCAGGGAGAGTAAGCTCTGCCACACCATGTGCTTTCCTGATTCCAGCCACTGGCCAAAACACCTGACCAAGAGAAATGGGGTTGACTGCCTGCAGCCTGTGAGCTGCTGACCTACACCAAATGAGAAGTCACTTGTGCTTGCACCAGATGTGTTGCCTTTTAAAGATTAAATGGATTTTTGTGGGGTGGGAGGAGAACTTTCTAACTTCCTCTTAGCAAATGACAGTGGAAATTCCCTCCCTGGCCATCAATAGCAAAATTTGGAAGCTGTCTGGAGGGTTTCAATAAATGGCCATCAGGACTTCCCAGCTTTCTTGACTCACTTACTCCAGGTGGCCGAGATACTGTTCAGCAAGAAGGAGGCCTGGAGACTCAATTTTCCTAGCAGTGACTCCTCTGAAGTATGTTCACTGCCAGAAGACAATGCCATGTTCACCAGTGCTTGTGTATACATCTCCATGAACCCTAACAATGACCTTTCTGGAACTGCACTCATCTGGTGGGATAGCTCGCATGACTGGAATGCTGTCATGGATGGCTATGGACTTTTTAGGAAAGACAGGCCAGCGGGGCAAGGTGGTGGAGTCACTCTTTATGTGAGAGAGCAACTGTAATGTGTCAAGCTCTGCATAGGGGTGAATGAAGAGTGTGTTGAGAGCTTAAGGGTAAGAATTAAGGGGCAGGCTACTATGGGAGACATTGTTGTGGGTGTTTACTGCAGACCACCAGATCAGGAAGAGGAAGTCGATGAGGCATTGTACAGACAGCTGGAAATAGCCTCATGATCACAATGGTTCTCAAGGGGGACTTCAATGAGAAGTGAGGTGCATTCAGAACTGGGTGAACAGCAGAGCTCAGAAGGTTGTTATCAGTGGCACAGAGTCCACTTGGAGGCCTGTAACTAGCGGTGTTCCCCAGGGGTCAGTACTGGGTCCAGTCTTGTTCAACATACTCATCAACAACCTGGGTGAGAGGACATAGTGTACCCTCAACAAGGCTGCTGATGATGCAAAACTGGAAGGAGTGTCTCACACATCAGAAGGCTGTGCCACCGCACAGTGGGACCTGGACAGGCTGCAGAGTGGGGCAGAGAGGAACCTAATGAAGTTCAAAAAGGGCCACCATAGGTCCTGAACTTTGGGAGGAATAACTCCATACACCAGTACTGGTTAGGGGTTGACCTGCTGCAAAGCAGCTCTGCAGAGAGGGACCTGGGAGTCCTGGTGGACAACAAGTTGACCATGAGCCAGCAATGTGCCCTGGTGGCCAAGAACGCAAATGGTCTCCTGGGGTCCCTTTAAAAGAGTGTGGCCAGCAGGTCGAGGGAGGTCATCCTCCCCCTCTACTCAGCCCTGGTAAGGCCACATCTGGAGTACTGTGTCCAGATTTAGACTCCCCAGTTCAAGACATGGAATTACTGGGGAGAGTCCAGCGGAGGGCTACAAAGATGATTAAAGGAACAAAGCACCACTGTTATGAGGGAAGGCTTGAAAGACCTGGGTGTGTTTAGCCTGGAGAAGAAAAGACTGAGAGGGGACCTCATCAGTGCTTAGGAATACCTAATGGGTGGGTGTCAAGAGGTTGGGGCCAGACTCTTTTCAGTGGTGCCCAGCGACAGGACAGTGGACAACAGGCACAAGCTGGAACACAGGAAATTCCATCTGAACATGAGGAAAAACTTTACTTTGATGGTGACAGAGCACTGGAACAGGCTGCTCAGAGAGGCTGTGGCGTCTCCTTCTCTGGAGATACTCAAAACCTGTCTGGATGCATTCCTGTCCAGTCTGCTGTGGGGGAACCTGCTTTGGCAGGGGAGTTGGACCAGATGATCTCCAAAGGTCCCTTCCAACCCCTACAATTCTGTGATTCTATGATCTCTTCTAAATTCAGCAACCAGCCTACATTTCTGGGAACATACTCATCCAACCGGTGGTAGAAACTCTGCAACAAGTTTCATGAATCCTGCCAGTAAGCAAAGTGCTGAGACCCTCACAGCTTTAGCAAGAGACTGCTCAGAGTGTCACACACATGTGCTGTGGCAAACCATGATCAAGCCTTTAAGAGGTGACCCTCCAGCCAATGTCCCTTGCCTCTTTAGTACAGCTCTCAGTCCTCTCTCCTGCTTTGCCACCCCACCATACCAGCAGAAGGAAATTGAAGTCACACCCTGAGCCTTTTTAGAACAAAATCTGACGTAGTAGTGAAAATACATTTTTATGGGCTTTTTAAAATAAGGCACCAGATTTTGTATTGAATTGGCTGAGACATGCATTCTTTTCTGCTGAGTGGACGCTAAATGCTGTAACTCCCAGCAGAGGAAGGGAGATGACAGTTCAGGGCAGTAACTTTTCAAACTTCTGCCCCAGTATTCCTCTGATCTTATTTTAGTGTCTTTAGTTCTCACACTTGCCTGTTCTCTTTTTTTTTTCTTTCCCTTTTTTCTTAGATGGGTGGCATATTGCTTTATTCTTATATGTTCAAACATTTTAAAATGTCAACATGATTTAGAAGCTCTTGGAGATGTTTCTCTGAGAGTGCATGGTGTATTAACTGCTAAACAGGTACACTAATTTTCAAAATTGTTCTGGGACATTTAAGCCAGGGGTATCCATTTGGAGATGATTCCATGAAATCATATATGCAAGTAAAATAATCTAAAGCTTCTGAAAGGATTTGTGAAAAAAGAAATAACAAGCAACACATGTAATAACAATGTAGGAACTAAGTCAAAATCAGCAGAAGGGAAAGAATATTTGGTCCAATTCCACCATTCATTTCAGGGAATTATTTTTAAGTCTTAGCTCAATTTTTTGATGAAAGATAGTAGCAGGAAAGCCTGATATCACTTGTTCTTAGATGACTGACATTTTGATGGGGCATTTTACATGGTACAGCTAACTCTATGAATCACAGTAACTGAACTAAAACACAGAGAAAAATACTAATTTACTAGTGTTTCTGAAGTTCTAAGTATTTTTTGGTAGCATTGTTTCACTGACTCAAGCGTTACTATGCTGCTGAGAGTAGAATTTTCTTTGGCAGATCTACTTGCTTCTTGCTGGTCAAAGTTAAGCTGAATTAAAAACAAAAATAATAATAATAAAAGAACCACTTTCTCATTCTGTGGATGGATTTTACAAATATTCTCGAACATCTTTTCCCAAAAGAAAAGGTAAATGTTGAGATTCTTTCTGACGTACGGAAGAAGATAAATGGTTGAAAAAAGAACTTAATCTGAATCTTCATTTTCATTTTAAATCCAGGAATAAATTTTAAAGCCAATTCTTAGTCAATTTAATTTAACATATTACAGCTGAATCCATGATCTGTGAAAGTACAGTGGGAACTCAAGAACTTAAGCCCCATTTTCAAAAACATCTGTAAGTCTCCACCCAAGTGATTTTCAGTCTAACTAGGTACTTGTAAAGAATTTTCATGGAGCCACACAGGCTTAAATTTCACTGCTTCTCAGTGTGGTGGAAGCTTCTAATTTCTGAAAAACCAAGACTCTAAAAAGTGAAGTGGCCCAAAGACCTTTAACGACTTCCAGCTTCAGGGCCTGACTTCTGCGTGAGGATGGCTAGAATAGCTCCCATCACTCTCTTAAAGACAGACAGCCGCCCCAGAGAAAACACAGCTGCTTAGGGAGCAGCCGACGGTCTGCCACGGTTCACAGGCCAGCACACGAAGGTAAATCGGGACTGGTTTCTATTCACTTTAAAGCTCTGTGCTGCCATGGATGGTGCAGCTGCTTGCACAAGCAGCTGAGCTGCCTCCACAGCAGGGTGGCGTACATGGGTGGGCAGCTGGGGCAGGAACTGCTGCAGCCATCTCAGAGTAAATAGATGCTGTTTGCGTGTTTGAGGCTTCAGATACATAGGAAAAAAATTTCCACTTTTTTTTTTTTTTTCTTGTATTAAAAAGAAAATAAAAGATTTCTTAAGCGCTGTATTTCTACCCAGTTCTACCCAGGTCATGCTTTGTCATATGCACCTCTATGTATTCAAGGTGATAACAGACTTGATATCAGGCACTAACAAAGACAGACACCACTACCAGTTTCGTTCTGTTTTTCCGTCCACTTTGTTAACTTATTGCAAAAATGAATCAAAGCACCACGGCTACCCCAATGAAAAATTCCCTGTTCAAAACCATTTCTGTGGAGAAGCAGGCCTCCTCAAAGTCTTTCAATGGGAAGTATGCAATCACTCATTCTTACACTGGGCAATGGCTTTGCTTTTAATCTTTGCTTCTATTGTCCTCAGCTAATCAGAAGCAACATTCTCTTTGGGAAGGATGGGAAGGGCTTATGTCATTGGCTTGTCTTCCAAAGCCCCATAAAGTTTCAAATCCTTAACAGGCTGAAGCGTGGTGACACATGTGTTCAGAACAAGTTCAGTGCTGTTTTCTGTTTTAGGATTTCCCTTTCTGTTCTTGTAGGCAGCTTACTTTCAAAAGAATAGATCTGGAGAGGTTTTGTTTACACACAAAAAAATTACTTTTAAGTAAATATGTATGCACACAGGAGGATACATGCCCATAGACCCAGCCATCACCATCATCTTAGGACTGACATTTGAAAACTGGCCAAGAACTCTCACTGGTGATGACTGTCCTCAAAAAGGTCCCAGGAGACTGGTCGGGAGTGAATCGTGGCCTCTCCTTCACCTGGTCTGCCCTAGGCATGCGGGTCTGCCTCCACTCTGCAGATCTCTTAAGCACTTCTTGATTTTCCTGACCCAGTACCGAAAAACAGCCACTGAATCCTACCTGATTTGGCATTTCATTCTGAAATGATGAATCTGACAAAGAAGGATCATCCATGTTGGCTGATCCTTGCCAAAGTGGATACAGAATTGTCCTTGTATGAGATTTTTTGGGGAAAAAAGAAAGAAACAAACACACACGACAAAGTGGCTTCCTGATGTTGTATTTTCCCTGGAATTCTTTGCTTTGTAAAGTGCAGACGGAAAGGGCGGCTTGCAGACAGGTTCTGCCCTGAGTTTTGACCGCTCAGTTACACACAAAAACCCCATAATCCGCATACACAGGGATTTAAGCAAACAATTACTTCTTTGCTGAGCAAAGATGGAGTTTGATAGCTGAAGACGAATCTAATCACAAAACATGGTGTAAAACACCTGTGTCAGCTTTGGTTGGAGCCTAGTAGATCCCACATCTAGAAAAGCCTTGATGTCTAAAGAAGAGGATGAAACAACATAGATCACAAAAGTCTTGACAAGAAGTACTAAACTTGGCACAGGACCACTTGTTACTATAGTGTCCTGACAAAGTAAGGACTCTCATGCCATAAAGGGGAATTCATACCATCAATGGAATTTAAGAAAACCTAATGCTTCATATCATAGAATCATAGAATCATAGAATGGTTTAGGTTGGAAAGGACCTTGAAGATCATCGAGTTCCAACTCCCCTGCTATGGGCAGGGACACCTCCCACAACACCAGGTTGCCCAAGGCCATGTCCAGCCTGGCCTTGAACACCTCCAGGGATGGGGCCTCAACAACCTCTCTGGGCAACCTGTGCCAGTGCCTCACCACCCTCAAAGTGAAAAACTTCTTCCTAAGGTTTAATCTAAACCTGCACTCTTCCAGTTTAAAGCCATTCCCCCTCGTCCTATCACTACATGCCCTAGTAAAAAATCCTTCCCCAGCTCTCCTGTAGGCCCCCTTTAGGGGGGGCCCCCTTTAGGCCCCCTTTAGGTACCGTAAGGCCGCAATAAGATCTCCCCGGAGCCTTCTCTTCTCCAGGCTGAACAGCCCCAACTCTCTCAGCTTCTCCCCATAGGAGAGGTGCTCCAGCCCTCAGATAATCCTCGTGGCTCTCCTCTGGACACACTCCAGCAGGTCCATGTCTTATGTTGGGGACTCCAGCGCTGGATGCAGTACTCCAGATGGGGTCTCACAAGGGTGGAGTAGAGGGGCAAGAGTGGAGTAGAGGGGCAAATGCATCATTCAATACATTTTGCATTTAATGCATTAATGCATTTAAATGCATCATTTAATCAATTTAATGCATCATGCATTAAATTACTTGTCTCATAAGCCCAAGAGAGAGCGAGACTCTATACTGTTAGTTTTCAGTATACCATAAGCATTTAGATGCTCAGTGCTATACAGATATCACCACTATGTAAAAGTAAGCAACCCGAGCGAGATGCACCAGCTGGTGGTGATGGAGAAGGGCTTTACCATAATGACCTGCCGGAGTTTTGAAGTCAGTTAAAAAAGGTCTAAATGGGTGATTTTTCTCTTCTGTATCTTTTAGTTCTCACAGCACTAACTTGCTTCATGCTTATCTTTTCTATTGCAGTGCTTATCTTTCCCCTTATTTCTTTACCTCTATCTCCAGCAGTGACATTTCCGCACTTCTAATACCATCTTTCTCTCCCTCTACTTTAAACTTCCCCCAAACAGACAAAAAAACCCAAACACCATCAAACTCCAAAACCTCCAAATCCAAATAAGAGCTCCAACGTGTTTTCATTTTTCTTTTGCTTCTCCTTTACCAGATTTTTCCTTATTCAAGTCTCTTTCCTGTTTTCAACCCATTCTTTGAAGCAATAAAGGGGTTGCATAGGATCTAGGAAAGACACAACAGATCAAAGCTGATTCTTTTGAATCTATGCCTGTGTGATCAACAGAAGAGAAAGAAATCAGCCTAAGTTTGTGCCCAGAATGAATCTGGAGAACTTAAGCTCAACATGGAAGAGGTCTTTCAGTGAAAAATGAAGCAGACATCCTATGAAATTGGTCATATACAATAAATTTGGCATTTCAAGGCAGCATTTCTGTGATGTTCCATTTTGGCTTTAAAGTGTGGCTTTACAAAATGCTGCAGAACTCTTAACAAATATTACAAATACCTAGCACATATAAAATCATTAATCATATTTTTTTTCCTGTTTTTTCTTCACCCAAGATGTTAAAGAAGTCTCCCTCAAAGATTACATCTATCAGTTTCTAACATCTTTACACCACTTTTCATCTGCAAATAAGTTCCCAGTTTCCTTAACAGTCTCACCAATGTCCTCATGAATTTGTGCCACTTTTGCTCAGACTGATCTGCTAATGTACTGTAGCAGACGTACCACCACACTGTGTTTTCAATAGGGGAAATACAAGTAAAAAGTGATGAATCCTGTGTGCCAAAAAGTTTTGGATATTCTAGGTTGTATTTGTTTCCTTGCATTACAACAGAGGTATTCAGCAAAGTCTGTCTCTCTCTGGTCTGTGGGGAGAGACTGTCTTTCCAGTGGAGCAGTTAGAGCCTGGACTCTGAAGTTACACAGAAGTAATCTCTGTAGGGATATACATTCTCATTCAGCAGAAGGAACCCAGGGATATCATATCTGCTAGGATAAAATTTGCCTTTAGAAGTACTCCAAGAATGACAAACTTCTCATTGCTGGAGGTGATCGTGTCCTCAAAATCATAGTCCTTCCAAGCTGGAGGACTATGGAAAACAGAAAGTGTCATTTTCACATATGTGTAAATAGCTGACTTATGACACTGTGTATTTTAGGGTGTTTCCCTACCCAGATGTAGGTTGGCATAGTTCCTAAATGGATCTGTTGGAGCAGATCCAGAGTAGGCCACGAAGATGATCAGAGGGATGGAGCACCTCTCCTGTAAAGACAGGCTGAAAGAATTGGGGTTGTTCAGCCTGGAGAAGAGAAGGCTCCAGGGAGGCCTTATAGCAGCCTTCCAGTACCTAAAGGGGGTCTACAGGAGAGATGGAGAGGGACTTTTTACAAGGGCATGTAGTGATAGGACAAGGAGGAATGGTTTTAAACTAGAAGAGAGTAGATTTAGATGAGATATTAGGAAGAAATTCTTTACTCTGAGGGTGTTGAGACACTGGAACAGGTTGCCCAGAGAAATTTGGATGACCCATCCCTGGAGGTGTTCAAGGCCAGGCTGGATGGGTCTTTAAGCAACCTGGTCTAGTGGGAGGTGTCCCTGCCCATGACAGGGGGTTTGGAACTAGATGCTCTTCAAGGTCCCTTCCAACCTAAACCATTCTATGATTCTGTGATTCCATTGATGGAGAAGGTGTTGAAAGACCTGGAGGACTGAGCATCTCTTTAGACAGCATCCATCCATGGGATGGATGAAGTGATGAAGGACCACAGACCCGGCTACACAGAAAGAGACAGAGAAGAATCAATAATCAGTCTAGCGGGTAAAGGTGGCAAGGAGTGAGAGCTATATTTTCCATTGTCATCTAAGATGTTTAATGGCCACAGAAATGGGAAGTCAGGGAAAACTATGCAAATCAAAGGATGGAGGCAGCTACCGCTGCAGGAGCATCAGATATATGCAGGACTCTCAGATATACCCCTGAACTGGAAGAGTTTGTGCTCTGTCACAAATGCCTACCTTCATACAGAGGCAGAGAAGAAACACCAGCAAAGAAACGAATGGCGTGCCATTCACAGGTTTACAACTGCCATAGAAAACGCACTGCTGATGGTCAGGAGTGCCAGAGTTTGTCATTGCTGGAAAAGCAAACAGAGACGTGAACACTATGAGTGTTACCTCTGACTGAGGGAGGGCAGTGCACCTGGGAGGAAAGCACATTCAGGGAAATTTTTGGTTTCACTTATGAGTTTTCATTTTTACAGCTGATATGCTTGAAAGTTCATTAGATTGGTTTTAATGAAGGGGTAAGTGACAAAAGCCTATGAAAATGATAAGCAAATGTTAATGTTTGTAGACCATGATGTTCTGGAGATGGAGCCAGAAATATTTCTAGGAATGTTGTGCTTCATAATTAACTACGGAACTTTAAAACATTGTGCACTCTTTTGGATACCTAAAGATATTACAGCCATAATTTTCCAATGCTAAGACTTTATTATTTGATATTTTATTCCAGCTCAACACGCACGACCAAGGCAAAGTGTAACTGTTACAACAGGAAAGTCCCACAAAGTAAATATTAATGGACAAATGACATGACAAATTGAAATGTTATTATTAATGCAATGTGCTATTAATACACATAAGATGCATGAATAACCCTTCAATAAATGATTATATTGCAGTGAATGAAGAAATTTTGTAAAATTCACAGCAATTTAAGTTCTAGCTTACACAGTATCTACTACATTTATTTTTTTCTGATAGATACTGTTAAATGTCAAGTAGGATATCTAGTGGTGCATACAGAAGAAAAAAAAAAGAATGAAAATATATAAAAGGAAATTTTGGTGGAAAACCAGAGAAAAGACAGAACAAGAATTCACTAAAGAATATATTAATTCATCAACTGATAATGATCAAACTGGTAAAACAAACAACTTTCATATGTATTCAGTGGCTTAAGATAACCATAATGCAAATAAGAATCCGTGTTCTTATAGACAGAGAACGCAAAGCTGACGTTTTTTCCTAAAGATACATTGTTCTTTAATAGCCGTTTTCTTTAAAATGGTGGAAATCACACCCATTTCACCAGTTTCCTTACAAGCCTCAGAAATCAAGTTCACACTTTGTACCTGCAGTTGAGCCAGCTCTAGTGTTTACTGATTCTTTAGTGATATCTTTAATTAGAGAAGCAAAATGTGACAAAAAAGATGGTGAACCTTTCCTCAAGATAGGATAACACTTTCAGAAGACATTATGCCATATTGACATTGGAATGAAACAAGTTCACAGAATTGCTCTAAATCCATTAGTATCCATTCACTAGCATAAATGATATCAAAATTTTGCTCATTATTTTCAGTCACAAGCATATGTCTAGTTTTCACTTACATTCACAGCTATATCCAGATACAAATGATAATTCATGTTCACTTACTTCATAATACGAGGCTTTTCCATAAGACAAAATGGATCACACAGTTGGCCATGTCTCTCTCCTCTGTATAGTGTCTGTATAGCCATGATGGCCATTGGAGACACTGAGAGTCTGCTGCTTTTGCATAAAACAGGATAATTAACATTGGTGGTGAGTACAGCAAGTATAGGAATTCCCTCTTTTCTTTTTTCTTTTAGCCTTTTTTTCTATTTCACTGACAACATATTGCTAAAGAGGGAACCAGAGAAACCACACAATAAAAAATATCTAGGGATGTGAACATTAACATGAAATATGACTTGCACAAAGTGTATATGCTAACCAGAAACAGAGCAGAAAATGCTTCCCATCAATAATACACATTCAGTGATGACTTCCCATTTGGATGTACGAATTCAACATCACACAAGGTGCTGGGTAACTTCACTAACTTCTGCAGCACAGAAGAATATTTGGTGCTAGACTGCCATCCCTTCACTTCTGCAACAACTTCTGGTTATGGGCTGTGAACAGAGCATGAATGTAAGGTCTCCTGCACAGTAGACAGAAACCTCTACATTGGGAGCTTCAAACAGACGAAAAAATGCTCAGCTGAAGGGAAAGCATGTGGCTGGCTGCTGGCAGGGTCACCTCATGGGTGGAGGATCCTCGCTGGCAGTGCAGCTATACATGAGCTTCAAAATTGTCTCTGTGAAGGGGAATGGAAGCACCCACTGACATCCTACATGGTACAGCTTTCTTCTTCAGCACAAACAAGGGCCTGCAGAGCATCCCACAGACAAAGTACCTCTTGTCTTCTTTTGTGTTACCCTTCCCTGCCACAGCCCCCTGCAGTCACTCCCTCCTGATCCCCCAGATGCAAGCTCCAAGTGCCCCATCAATAGCTTCCTGCCCCACTCCAAGGACCAAGCAGAGGGAGGCACACACGCTTCCCCCCAGAAGCCCACCCTCCAGCACTCACTGAAACCCTACAGAATCTGCTCTCTTCCTGGCAGAAAACCTTCTGCATCCCCTTGCTTAACATGGTGAATTACCAGTTCGTTAGGGCTCCTGTTTTTCCACTGATTAGGTGTCCAGGAGCAGCATTTCCCCTGGTCTTTCTAACGAGCTGGTATTAGTCCTGTGTTTGCACTCCCCACCTGCACCAGCATCTAACAGGAGAAAAGCCTCACTGGTCTGAATGAAACACCGTATTAGGACATTAAACAACTGTGTCTTGGGCACCGAAGGATGATGAGTTAATGTTAATTATTTCCGTGGACTATGACGACTTAAAAGCCCAAATGAGAGCACCTTATGTCAAATACCTGTTAGGAGTCTTTGAAAGCATGCCAGCCTCCACACTAAGCCAGGCCAAAACAGATTAATAAAAGGAAACCAAACAATAGCTGCCTCCTGTGAGTTCAAAAGTAGAAAGCATTTTTGTTAAAAAAAAGCTGTATTAACCATCAGCTGTAATTACGCCACACAAAGGCAAAAGCTTTAAAATTTGTTAACTTATGTGCAGAAAACAAACAGAGTGTTCAACATTTTACTCCCACCACATCTTTTCTTTGGTGATGGTGTTTGTTTAAAAATAAAAGTTAAGTTAGAGCAAGGTTGGAAGGTTACTTTAGTGAAGAAGTTTCAGCTTAGTAGGATTTCAGAATAGCTTTCTGACATCCACAGGCCAGACGCGTAATGCTCAGTCTGTGTGTACAGCTGAGCATCCTCACACACACTGACTACCAACAAGGTGTCCTGTGGGACATCCAGGGATCTTACCCACACCTGAGATTTGCAGCACAGTCAGATTTAACCTCAAATACCCATTTACTTACAGAGTTTTCCTGTCAGAGCAATGGCAGGCAGTGGGGAAGAGGGACGAGAGACCCCATACTCACCGCAGTACAGCTGACATGTGCCCTTGCGGGATTGCTCTCCCAGTCCCTAAAAGGGCACTTTGCAGCTGGATTGGGAATTGGGGATCCCCTTGCCCCTGCTCGGCTGCTGGCCAGTTGATCCTAGAGGAGGTTAACTGCATTCACACCAGAGTTGGGACACTGGTGGGCTTTGTGCTCCGGGCTGTCATCTGGTGGTGGGCTGGGCACGTCCCTCATGCTTTGAAGCCCTGCAGCCAGGAAGCCACTCTTTTTGCAAGAGGACTTTATGCCTTTCATCCTCCTTACCACTGCCTCTACAGAAGCTGCTGGCCAGCATAGTGGTACAGGGCGGCTCCGTGGCACCGGGGGCAAATGCACTAATGATCCATGGTCTTTTGCTCAGACCATCTCTAACTTTTCTAAATGAATGGGGCAAACAGACTTTCTGCCTTTTTCCCACTCTGGTCTCAGTGTGGAAGACTCTGCACGTAAGATGCGACAGCATCATGCAGTGGTCAAAATCAAATGCTGGTAAAAGAAAAACATCTTTGCATGTAATCCTACAACTGCTAAGGACAAGACATGTCTGTCAATAACTTCTGAGTGTTTGATGCTAATTTCATACTATTACTTGACACGTTTTGTCTGCTGATATGCCCAGGTGCATGAGCTACTTCTTTCAGCTTCTTCATCATACTCTGCTAGCAGTTAAAAGTACTTTAGCAGCATGTCATACATTCAAATTGGAAGAGGGGAGATTTAGAAGAAGTATTAGGACGAAATTTTTCACTCTGAGGGTGGTAAGGCACTGGAAAAAATTGCCCAGGGAAGTTGTGGATGTCCCATCCCTGGAAGTGTTCAAGGCCAGCTTGGATGGGGCTTTGAGCAACCTGGTCTAGTGGGAGGTGTCCCTGCCCATGGCAGGGGGATTGGAACTAGATCATCTTTAAGGTCCCTTCCAACCTCAACCATTCTATGATTCTACGATTTTGTTCAATATGATACTGTCCATGGAGAGTGAAAAACCAACCAACCACAGTCCTTATCTGCCATATAAAACGGAACAACAATCACAAGCTAAAACCAAACAGCTTCCATTAGGACAGAGGCCAGTGGTTTTGCCAGTGATCAAGGCTATCTGCTCACACAAATTGCTTCAGGGAAACAGCAGGTCACGTGTCTCTCAAAGCCTTTGGTCAAAGCTCAAGTCTTCTGTGGAAGGAAGTTTGAGTGAGCTAGTCAAACAGTGCAATGGAGACTGGATAAAACTCTCTCTCCTGAGTTTTGCAGCAAGTCCGACCAACAGGTCCAAAGTGCAGGGCGGATGTCCTGACCTGTCTAGTGTGCCTATAGCTCACCTTCAGGTGGGATTATATCCTCCCTATAATCTGATGCCGGAGCACTTTTGAGTGAAGGGGGAATCTCTAGCACATCTGCAAGTGCTAACTTCTGCCCCATCTCTCAGAAAACATTGTGTGGGCCTGCTGCAAATTTAAGAAAAAGTATACAGAGCTGATGCAGAGTCTTTAATAATGGCTAATGAGATGAAAAACTAATAGGAAGATGAAACAGTGGGTTCTTACAAAGGTACTGACACAGAACTAAAAGGCATGCAGCTTTCAGTTTTCAAAATGCTTTTTACATGCAGGAATAAGGGCTTGCCATTGCAGTTTCCCACTTCTACACTTGCTGATCCAGAATGATTTCTATTTGTTCTCTACAAATTTATATACATAGAAAATATATTAATGTAATTAAAATATGTACATGAAGACTTGAATACACATATGTTCCAGCTGCCATGGCCATCCAGAATTTCTGTTGAACTAATCCATGTCTAGTCAATGTCGATTCCTGGGGGTGAGCCAAGGATTTCGTGGATGGTGTGAAAAAGATCCAAATAAGGTTTGGAAAATTCCAGGTAATGTGTAATCAGAGCAGTAAGTGGGTACGATGTGATGGCAGAAGCAGCTCAATCACAGAAAAAAATATGGCAAAACCATACCTGCATTATGAAATGCAGATTTAAGTAATCTAGGCTATATATGGAAAAAGGATAGTTTAGCAGAAGATTAAAGCCAGGGCTCAAGTTCAATATTACTAAATGCTTACTCTCACTTTACCTTAAGACTAGCCAGAAATTTCTACAACATGTCTTCATTTAGCGATGCATCTGACTAGGGAGCAGAGCAACCACGATGGCAGCAGCAGAATCTGTCATACAACATGTGCCAATGTGATCAGATGTGTTGATCCCAGCTAGATGACACATCCTCTTTCCAGTTATTAAAGAATCTGGTTACTAAAAAGAGTCTCATGCAATGAGATGCCCAGTTATGCATGTGTGCATGCTTGTGGGCACACGCAGGAGGATGACAGGTTTGGGAACACAGCTCAGTTAGATTCAGTGAGGCTCCCAAGCAGATCCAGTCTTTACATTAATAACTTTTACATGTCTGGGAATATCATCTGGATACTGGATTGTAAACCACAAAGCAGTTCCGGGACAATTCCAAAACTAAATTAAAGACAGACAGGTCAACCTACACAACCCTCAGTAAAAATGACCCTGTCCATGCAGAGATCTATTTCATGGCCCTGCTATGGCACTGACTAACATTATCTTTTTTAGACAGAGGATAATAGTGAACACTTTGACAAGCTGGAGCCAAAAGAAGTGACTTTACAAAGAGGAATCTGTTAAAAAAATGGATTTCTTTTCCTTGGTTTCAAGAGAAACAATAGCTATTAGCTGTTAGAGTAAATCACTAGTTGCTAATTTATGAAGGCTTTCAAACCCTTATGATTATCTGTGTGAGTGATGGGTCCCATTGTGCAAGCTGCAAAGCATCCTGAGCCTGCTCCAGCAAAGCTATTAAGCATGTGCTTCATATTAAGCATGCGAAAAAACACAGTAAGAACAACATATCTGAGTTAAGCATGTGTTTAAGTGCTTTACTGGACTAGGGTCAGAGTGCGTAGCAGCTTGCAGAATGGACTTCTATGGGAATTGAAGTGTTTGTGTCTGAAAACGAGAGTCCATGAACAAGACCTGCAGAATATTCCCGGACATCTTAAGCTACCTTTCTATGTTCTATTTGGTGAAGAAATTCTTCTAAGTTAGCAGAACTACAACTACGTATCTGTATATGGAAACTGATGAATGGCAGTCTCCTATGCACCTACCTCTGAACTAGAGTACTGAATAAAGAAATTAAATCCAACACACAACAGGATCTTCTTTTTCATTTTAGAAAGCCTTGGCATTATCCATGTATCACACCTAGGTTTCATCTGGCCTAGTTGTTGTCTTGCCAGCCAGGAATCTAAATCCAGCTCCAGGAAGGAGAGAAAAAAAGTATACAATAAGAAAAGTGATAAAAGAATTACACTGTCACAGCCTGCTTATGATGCAAAGTAAGGGGATTGCAGCTGCTCACCCCTCCCTTCTCCCTTCCACCAACCACGCTGACAGATTTGTCCAGTCTGGTTGTTGGTCTGCTTTTTTTTCCTCTTTCTTTTTTAATCATTTTAACATGACATCAGCAAACTTCTTACATTTCTACAGATTTTTCATGACCTGTGGCAACTCACTGCCACTGAGGTTGGTACAACGTGTGGCTGCAAGCACAAGAACCAAATCAAGCTGTCTTCTCCGTTAAAACCATAAACCCCTCTGAAGCCAACGATGCTGTGCACATGCTAAGTAAGTGGAGAACTGAGCCCACAATATACATGCCAAAGAATGAGTGACTGAAGGAGGCAAGATAAAACTGCAGCTGGAAAAGAAAAGCAAACATATCGTAGGTGGAAAAACAGTGATGAGTGCAAGGTCCTAGCCAGCTGCCCCCTTCTTCCTGACTCAGGAAAGAAAATAGTGTTGAAGTCCTAAGGTCACAGACAGAGGAGAAGAGAGGGCAAGAGCCAGACCTGGAGCTGAAGCACTTCCACACTTCAAGGGGTGTTGTGGCAAAAAAATAACTGACAGATGATTGGGAGGGGAAATGAAGCGCCTTAAAGGGAAATTAATGAATCAAAGCAGGCAAATCTCTCCCTAATGGTATAATAATTCCAAAGCTTTAGTCTACACAATGTGGAGTGCAAACTTTTATTTGTCCTTTGTTCTAGACACCTGCAGCAACATTCCCCTTGTTTAGTAAAATACTTGCTGTGAAGCTTGAGTTCAGTTCTTCTACACATTGAAATGCCTTTTTCATCATGAAGTCTTCTGCATCTGGAC
The DNA here is from genome assembly GCF_000708025.1 of Charadrius vociferus. Classification (NCBI taxonomy): domain Eukaryota; kingdom Metazoa; phylum Chordata; class Aves; order Charadriiformes; family Charadriidae; genus Charadrius; species Charadrius vociferus. The sequence continues at coordinate 461,297 of NW_009647211.1, forward strand.
ATCTGGCTGCAACCTTATGCTCCATGAATGCAAGGGGTACAATAAGATGGTATTACCTGATCATTCTCATAATTTGTGCGGCAGACCTTTTACAAGCATAAATCAGTATAACTCCTCTGAAGTGAACATAGCAAGGCTGGTTTCAACAGGCAGAGTATCTGTTCAGAAGGAATAACGAATCTGTTTTAATGTGTATATTGCATAGCAGAGGAATAAAACATATTTATTTTTCAGTAATGAGATAGAAGCTCTCACCAAACATTGCCCTCTCCTGTTTGCCTCTCCTTCTTCACCAGCTGCCCCTAATGTGTGTGATGCTTTGAAAATGTTCCTGCTATTAGCCTTTGATTTCTCCCAGGCCCCTGACCCCCCAGTGGAAGGAGGCATGGAAACTGAGATGCAGCTGCATCTCTTCGGTCCTATGCAACTTGAGGAGTTAAAGATAAAAGCTGTCACACTGCCACAGAAATGAAGAAATAAGGAGTACCGACTAGAAGGACAATCTTGTTCCTCTAATTCTTTCTCCCGGAAAAAGCAGAGAACCCCTTGCAATTCCTCCCCTTTGATGCAGAGCAGAAATCCTGCCTGCATCACATGAGGTGGTCAGGGACCAAAAGACATAGTCCAGGCAGACTGGTTGTTATGAATGGGCACCAACACAGCCAACTGAAACAGCAGGCCTGAACTACTGGTTAGCTTTTGTTGACACTTGCAGCCAAATACTCAAGCAGAAATGAAGCAGAAGTTACAGAATGCCTTTGCATGGAGGAAAAACAGTGTTGAGAGGAAGACAGGAGGAAACACTGTCCACTGACATCCTACGCAGGAAGAACAGAATTACCCAATGGGGAAAATACATTGGTATCAAGTACCAAAGTTTCATTTGCCGCAAAGAAATTTTAAGGTGTTGCAAGACAGTCCGCGGTGTGCTGGCTGTGCCCTGCTGACCATCATCTCCTTGGAACATGAGGTAGGGAGGTATGTCAGATGCCTGCGTTAGCTGTGCAGGAGGTAACCCCTGCCTGTGTGCTTACGAATAATGCTGCTTGCTCTTTTGCTCTCCTTATTCCCATCTGAACACTGTGAGGTGTGACACAAGTGACTTCCACAGACAGGCAACAGGGGAAGATGATGAGATCTGCCCCTTGGTTGTAGAACTGTCACTACAAGAGTTCACTTTCCCATCTCCTCTTCGTACATATACATAATAATACATATGCATAGATACAAACTAATAATCATTACCATGTTGTTACTCTAGATCATATGCTATCTAGGAATCTCAAAAGAGTTTTAAAATGCAACTGAGAAAACTGTTCTTACTGAGGGTTTCAGTACACAGACGATGAGAAGGAAAGGACCTCAAGGAGTCATGTAACGTACACAGCTGCTTCAGGGAAAGACCAATGATTCCCATCATTCCTGACAGCCTAAGGAGTTTTTAAATATTTCCAGTGTGGAGAGACAGTGTAACTCCCAGTTCAGTCGGTCTTTAGATCCACACTCCATCCTTACCATGAGAATGTCCTTTCTCATGCTGAACCTGAGTCTTCCTTCTTCCTACTTCTTCTCAACATCTGCAGTAGAAGGGACTGCAGATAATTCCCCTACTCTTTGCAGCAGGCTTTCATAAATAAGAGTATTGCTCTGTTCCCCCTTTACCATCCATCTCACAGCCTAAATAACTCCCGTTTCTGTCGCTCCCTCTCATCAGCCACGTTTTCCAGTTTGTTCTCATTGGCCTCCTCCAAACAGTTTCCAAATAATCAACATCATTTTCCAGAGTCTTCCAACAGTGTAACAAAGACAAGATGAAAATATGCTTTTTTGACCTTGGAGCAGTGTTATCTTTTACTGAAATCAGGCAGGACACCTGATTTTCTCCTCTGAGCTTTACTACTGATGTATTTTATTCTTAAGCAAATTACTTTTCCATTGGGCATCTACAGCTGACTGTATGTCTTGTTTATCTAGACTTTTAACTTTCCTGGAGGGGAGCTTTGTGTCTATACAGTGCCTTTCAGATCTTGGCTTAGGCATCTCAAAAATAATTTATAAAAAGAATTGGACATGATACTGGTTGGCCTCTTTATTTTTCCAGCTTTCCCAGAAATGAATATCTAGGTCAGAATCTTCAGCACTGTGTCTCTCACATCAATGTAAATCATTCTTATCCATAAGTAATGTTATTTTCAGGCTCTGGTAAAATTTCTTAAATTTTGTTTTCTCAACTGAGATCTCTATCTTCAAATTAAGACAGAGGAAAATATGCGGGCAGGCAGTCCTAAGCTGTTCCATTAGCATTCAGTTTGTAATAGTATAACTGTATGGGCTGAATTTTTATGTTTTCCTGTGAGAATTTGAATTGTGTTTGCACTTGCCTCCTAGACTTGAGTGCACAGATAGGCTATGGCACAAATGCATTATCTACAAACACAATGCTGCTCTGAGAGGGGATAAGCAATGGTGTCAGTCTCCTTAAAACCTCTTTTCTTCTTCCTTCACCCGACTCCTTCAGGAAGCCCAGTGGCACAATTCTCCCCTCCGCATTGGCAAACCCGCTGCTCTGGTCTCCTTCGGAACTCCCGAAAGCTGTTACAGAATGTCTACTTTCATTTAGACCTGCTCTTCTCTTATCCGTGAGAGCTGATACAGCTGGCACTGCACCCAGGCTCTGCTGGAGTTCCAGCCTGACGTGTCAACACTTAGAGCCCAGGATGTGAAGGAACTGGCTGAAACAATCACAAATACTTTAAAAAATCGTCTCAATGCTGAATCTCAGTTGTGTATCTGTCTCGTTGTTCAATGTTTTGTCCACAGGTAAAACATCTTAAGCATTTGTGGGAAGTGTTTAGTCAATGAAGCCAAGTTTATTCTTCATTCTGTTGAATCCAGTATATGAGACGTAAAGAAACAAATTAAAAATTGTAATATCTGTGATCAACTACTGGAAACTTCATGTGCTGTCCCAAAAAGCAAAGACCATGTTTCAAAATGAAATCAAGCTGTATTTCAAGACATGACTTCACTTTTGTCTCGTTGAAGAGACACAAAACAAATAATCTCTTGTGTTTCATGCCATACCTCCAATTGGGGTGTTTACTTCTGCAGAGAGGACTGGAATGAGATCTATGCATCTGGTAAGACTTGACCAAACTCAGACATTGCAAACTTTTCTTACACTCTGCAACTGAATTCCACACCTCCAAAAGAGTCAATAAAATCACTAAAGAACAGCTTTTTTAAAAGGGACCCAGTCCTTCCCTCTTTTTCTTCCAAATTAATATTGTTTGGCATCATATGCAAACACCTAGTGGTCCTAATCCAGAGCACAAAACCAGGGAAGTATCTAAATATTAAGAGAAAGTAACTATTTGTGCATAAGACATCTCTTTTCTTGCAAGGTTTCACATCCTTTCACCACATCTCTTCCCAGGAATATGCATTCGATGTCATAGAAGGTGGGTTAATAGATGTGTAATCACCTGGAAAAATATAGTAATGTTTACTCTTTTTCAGCTTCTCTACAGAAATGAATCTGAACTGTGAGAAGGACCCAAATGGGTCAAGGGCTGCCACAGCAACAAAGCAGGGATGAGCCCTCCCTCGCATCTGATCAGTCCACACATGGACTTGGTCTCCCACCCTCCGACTTTTCCATTTAGAGTCAGGGCGATTTCACCAGGAAAGAATCCTGGAAAACTCTCTTTTCTTTTCTTTTCTTTTTTTTTTTTCCTTTTTGTTTTTTTTCCATATTGTGCAGGGATAGCAAGGGGAAAGTTCTGGAGAACTAGCAACAGCGTGTGAGTCAATGGTCAGCTTTGCACAAAGCATGTGTAACT
>NW_009647211.1:465177-470223 GCF_000708025.1 Charadrius vociferus
TGTGAGTCAATGGTCAGCTTCGCAAAAAGCATGTGTACCTTTTTCCCTCTACTATTCACATACAGTAATTCCCCAGCCACAGGGTTATATTCTCCCACATCATCATGGGGGGAATGACTGCAACAGATTTCAACAGTCTAGTAGCCAACGGAGTGACCGACGGTACTGGGGAAAATGTAAGCTGAGAAGACAGACTAGCCAAGTAATGAAAAAAAAAGCAAGCTGTGAGATATATTACTGGAATCCAGACAAGAAAAATGTCTGTTCTGGCACCGCTACAACCAAACAACAATAACAGGTTATGACCCATGCTGTACTTGGGGAATTAGGCACACAGCCTTTGCATTCAGCCTCCTCACAGGGGTATGAGGTAAGGCCACGCCATGTTGGTTCACAACCTTCTGTAACTCATTATGTTATGAAATACAAATTGGCAGACGGAGAGGGAGAAAAGGGGAAAGGAACGGAAACTTTGGCGAGGGTGTTCCCATCCATCCCTCTCATGCCCTGACAAAGCTCTTCAGCCACACACTTGGACATTCCTCATGTATTTTATTTCTGTAGAGAGTGTACTGTATTGTTTACATGTCATGTTTCATTGAAGCTGGTGAGGGAGGGACTGGAACATCTGGAATTTTGGGCAGCTATTTTGCAACAATTCGTGTTTGAAGAGGGGGAAACACTGTTTTCAGTTACCTCTGCATCGTCACGTCAGATCCTGGCCTTTTTTAAACTCTTTTTCTTTTCTGTTGACCAAAAAGATGTATGCTTTTCTTTTTTTTCCACTGTTAAAATATACATTTATGTACACATATATAGAGAAAACATGTTGAGTTTTTAGAACCATTTCTGAAAGCTTTACCATCACCCATTTTTTGCAAAAGTAATATAGCTGGAATTTTTTTCTTTTTTTTTTTTTTCTGTTTGTTTTGTTTTTTTGTTTTTTTTTTTCTCACAGCAGCAAAATCAGTTGCTGAATGAGTTTTCATTAATCCTAAACCTACGTTACTAATTCACTGCACAGGGACTTGATGACAGAGGATTTTTTTTAAAGTGTGCTCCATTTTTTGTATTTAGTCTAAAACATAGCTCTGCAGAGACAGTCAGTACGAGACACAGAGAAGGTTTACTGTCAGCTCAAACCCCCCAAAAACAAGTAGTGTTTAAATAGAATACAGGTGTTATCCAAACCCTCTGCAAAGGATTTTTGAACCCACCTGCAAGTGTGAATTTAACTTAGGAGGAAATACGAGGTACCGCGGTATTATACCCTTAAAACATAATACGGACAAGATGACACACAGGAAAATATATGGTAGCAATTTGACTATGAGGTGAAGACTTTTCAATATGTCTTCCTGATTACTCACAGTCTGATCTCTGAGCTCCACTCTCATCACACACACATACAAGCATATTGAGTGTTACTCATTTAGCAAGGATGACTCATTTCTTTTTCTCTCTGTTTTAACTTTTTCCTAAAAATCACAGCTTTTGGAAGCTCCTGTAAAGCCACACATTTTCCAGAGTCTACAGCTGGAGGGTGTCAGGAGGTGTTGTCTTCCATGAAGCAGGCATCACGAGCAAAACAAGAATGACATCCTTTGCAGCTCAGAAAATTATTTCCTTAATGTGGAAGCACTGGAGAAACTTGGTCCGTACTCACACAGCTTCTTCTGTCCCTCTAGCATCATGAGGCCCAGGGAAGCAGAAATCTAACCACTTCTTAATGGGAACTTTCTCCCTTAATATGTCTAAAAGACCAGCACTGAGTACTTCCCATCTGAATGCCTGCAGGTAAGCACTGCTAAGGTGAGCACAATATCTATTGAATAGATATTGTCTCTGCCATATTGTCTCTGCCAACCTTACTCCTGTGCTGGGGAAATCATACCAGTGTCACAGCCTGGACTTCAAACACAGGACAGACTGCAGTACTCGTCTTCCCCTGTCTCCTACTGTACACTTTATTTCTCGGAAACTGTGAGAGCTCATTGCAAAAGATCAGTTCCTAGAGATCAGTCACATAAATAGCTCCTTATCCACATACATTCTCATGCACAGTAGATTGGCTTTGACCCAATCAACCCGGAAAGTCTCAAATCCTTTAATTCATTCATCAGAATTTAACAGAGGGCTGGATGAGAGGATATGTGTGTGTAAGGACGGTCACAGCAGTATTCACTCCAGTCTAAACCGTTCTTAGTGACTACCTGTATTTCTTGTTTCTTGGTTCATGTTACACCCATGTTTGCTCTCTCTCCACAGTCAAATGAAGCAGCCAGGTTAGCTGTAGTGCCCTCCGCTTTACTGTAAAAAGGCTCCTGCATTTCAGTTATCTCCTACCTGTGAAATCTTCAAATTGCAAAAGAAAAGCACACACGCAAGTGTGTGTTTTACTGATGAGCAACCACAACTATTATTGCTGAGGAACCCCAGCTGACCTGATAACTTGGTCTGGGTGGTCCCAAGGGCATGTGAGTAAGGAAGATCTTTGTTGTCCTCTTTCTTCTCCATCTGTCCTCTGTTGCGATTTGGTAGATGTCTTATGCAAACCTGACCTCGTGTTGCCAGAGGACACTTGAGTATATCTGGAAATTGGCCTAAAACTGAGAAGGTGAATATGCATTATTTCTTTGAATAGTTCAATGCTTATTACTATGCATTTCTAATTAGTGGTAGCTTTGGGGTTTTTTTGTTGTTGTTTTTTTTTTTTTTTTTTTTTTTCTGCAAAGGCTAACTAGAAAGTACCCATAAGAAAACTGTAAATGTAGGTTGTCAGAGTTACCACCTATCTTCATGCTGAGAGTCCTCCCACTCCTCTGTGAAACAGGGCAGCTTCTGTGGATTCTCTCATTTAGCAAAGTGTCTCTATTCAACACAGAGAATAAAGATCAAGAAGGACTTCAGCTTAGTTTAAAAGCTAACCTGCATTTTACGTATCAGATGTGATTTGAAGTCCATAAAAAGACCAAGATAATCTTTTTATGATCATGAAAAGATTCCCATCAGTTTCTGAAGCAACCTTTAAAAAGGAAGATTGCCTTAAAAAAGCCCATACTAAGCCTTTTGGATCAGTAAGACGATACCAAGAACAGCAGTAAGGCTGAAGTTTAGCAACAGGTAAGTGTATCTTTACCTGCAAATGACACTGAAAAATATTCTCTGCTCTCTTTTGAACTAACCATTTTGATTTTGAGACTACTTTTACACCAGCCACTAGGTATTATCCACAATGTCCAGACGTCACAACAATGGTGCTGAAGAAAAGTAACCTGTGGTTTTTCCTCAAAAGGAAAGAAAGGAAGGGAGTATGTTGCGATGGAAAATGAGTGTTTTTTCATGAAAGAGTAGGATAGCTGTTCCAGTTTATATCAGTGGGCTCCACATGACTTCATATTCACAGATCAGGGGGAGAAACAGAAGCAGGACAGCATTATCTGAGGACTCTCGACTTGACACTTTAGGAGAGAATAGTAATAAAAGAAATCCTAAAGCTGAAGGTAGAAACCCATTGGAGATGCATAGTGAGGGAGGCATTAAAAACCCAGGACTAGTATTTCATATAATATATTACCATTTTCTGCTTTATGCATCAGCCACTCTCTAGAACATGAGTATGAATGGACTTGGTCAACATTCAAGTACAATGAGAAATTGTTTGCAACTCCCTCAAAATGTGTTTGGTTAGGGTTGTTTTTCTACACTATACAGATAAATATCTGAGAAAAACAGTACTTCTGCTGTTAGTCATTGAGCAAATAGTTTTTGGTGTTCACTACATCATCTTACATGGTTAACAAAACATTGCATGTTAGTAAATTTACATGTGAAAGTAAATAAAGGTTTATAGCCCCACCTGAAGTCACTCTGATTTAGGTTTTCAGAAATCTGTCTCTCAAGGTGAATAAACTTTTGCTATTCTTCCCTTTTATTTGCCTTTTTTTCTTTTCTTTTTAACACATATAACATTACTTGCTCTTTTCAACATCTTCCACTCAGTTTTATTGTTCTCCTGGTTTTACGCTCTCAGTTCAGGCTGTCCTCCTTCCTTGTGTTTTCCCAGTCACAACCTGCCTGTGCACTTGTAACCTTCCCCCAGTGCAGTGTTGAATGCTCCATTTTTAAGTATTAGAATAATGCTAACAATTTTCTTGTGGCTACTATCAGGCATGATAAGTAGCTGATATTTTATTGTTTGGAAATTGAAGACAACAGAGGTGACGTGAGCTGCTCAAAGCCACATACAGAGCACAGACAGAGCTGTGAGTCTCTTCCTGGCCCTAATTGTGCAAAGAGTTATTCAAGACACCTAATTTTGCAAAAGCCTCAAACTCAGCGGGACTACTTGTGTGTGAAAACTGAAGTATGTATCTAAATAGGATCAATGCCATATTCTGACTTAAAAATGTGTTTTCTTTGGACCTATATACTTGGCTTGATTGGAACAGATTTAGGAGTGACTGGAGTAAAGTGCAAATAGAGAATGATATAATGGCTTGAAAACATTTAAGAAAACAGAGCATTCAAAACAGATCAGTGTAAACTAACAAAAGCTGGGAAGGCTCAGAAGCCATCCAGGCATGGATTTCATCCTGATCTGAAAGACAGCCAAAGGTTTCCTCTTGTTCCATTTTTTTTTTCCCATGTGTTTTATGGTGAGCTGACGTAAGAAAGCTGTGGCTTGTAGGTTAAACAATATAAGATCAAACGCATTTGAATCATTTTTGTTTAGCTTGGTCCTGCCTTGCCTTCCGAAAGAAACGGTATGAGGGTATGGCATCCATGTGGGATAGGTGCAAACCTTATTCACAACTTACCAGAAGGGCTTAGTGCTCAAAATAAAATAAAATGGAAAAAAAAAAAAAAAAAAAAAAAAAGAGAAAAAAGAAAAAAAAAAAAGATAAAAAGGGGGAGCCACTGGATAACCTACCACCTCCATATCTTAACAATCCAACCCCGACAGCTCCCCCTTCAGTGGTCGTGCTACCTCCACCAGCACCACCGTTGCCCTTGCCTCCAACACCAACAGCGCCAGAATTAGAT
>NW_009647211.1:470261-476223 GCF_000708025.1 Charadrius vociferus
AAAAAAAAAAAAAAAAAAAAAAAGGTGCAAGGTGTTCCATTGGCAGCAGAAACCGAGAAATCCTCATTTTCCAGTTTTCACTTTCCTCTGAGTCCTTTCACCCCTGGCACCCCATATGATATTGTTTGTAGCCCCGGGGACAGCCTGCTCTTCGGCTGAATGGGAGCGCTGTGCGCACTGTATGGCTGCCTTCTGCACGTGTGCTCAGTGCCAACACCAGCTGCTGCCAAATGCTTTTTACCTGCCAGCCCATCTCACTGGGGCATCTCCTCAGTCAGCTCTCAGCATCTCAAAGAGTGCATGCCCCTACCCCCTTTCTCAGGTTTGGCTGAAATCAGCCTCCAAGCTCAAACGCTGTTTGTCTGCCTTTCCCCTTTCATCCTCTTTCCAAAACAGACAGACAACACATTTGCAGAAGTCTTATTTCCTTTGGAAGCAAAATTGAAAAAGAAGCTCTGTGCAGAGTGCCTTGTAGATACAGAACCATAATGGGAAATAAGCAAGCCAGCATTTGGGACAAACCTAGTAGCATTTGACAGGGATGAAGCTAGTGGAATTTCATATCTATATTAGCCACTTTCTAATGTTTTCAGATCGTATTATTACATGGAGAAAATCCAGACAAGTCTGTTAATTTTAACATAGCTGTGCTATTTACAATAACTGCTGGTCCAAGTATTAGAATTTAGCAACAACCCTTTCCCCTTACTTTTAAAATTTGCTGTGTTAAAATACTGACCAAGGCAAGTTTTCTGATAAATTTTTAAAGGTTTTACAAAAGGGTTAAATTTTCCAGTCAAATTCTAAAGCTTTTCCATATGGAGGGCAAGCTGTTAAACATCAAATCATAAAACAGTGTCAACCTAGTTTTCAGAGGTTTTTCCTGTCTGAGCAGAAGTATAAAGCCAAGTCACAGCCCAATAGATTTTACTTTGTTGAGATTGTACTTTTTTTTCCTATGCCATATAACCGAGTCAGTGAAATGGGCCTTAGGAAATGCTTTGTACTCACTTTCTTTAACTTCATGTGGCAGCAGAACTGCACCAGGTGATGTCAACAGAAGTTTTGAAGTAAACCATCATTTCTGACAATGGATCTTAGTTAACTAGGTGTGGTAGGAGTAGCCAGAGGTGCAATCAGCTAAGTCCTCCACAATACCTACAAACAAGACAGGGATCAGGCAACACTGCTCTTTTTAACTTAAATTGGCTTTTCCAGTTCTTCCAAATCACACTTTTCAGTGCACTCTGTTGGGCATGAAGGTTTTAGGATGAGGCTTGGCTGAACAAACTGGAAATGGGGTCTATACAGTGGAGCCATTGCCTTGTTCCATCAGCTTGTGGGCTGGTGACATGGTCTCTGGTTGTTAGTATGAACATCATTAGTTGTCATGTTCGGATGCCAAGCAGTAATCTGGAGTATCATTCTCATAAATTGCATGTAGACATTCCACAGCAATGCTCCTGCATTTATATATACGCCAGATCCTTATATGCCCTGTACACAGCCACTCAAGCAAAAAGCAAAGCCCGCTGTGAAGAAAGCATTCACACTACTTCTGATACCAATATTTAAAACCCATCCTTTCTCAATTTACCTATTTGTTATGTTTATTTCTTAAACTTTACCATGTATCTTTTATATACACAGTATTTTATTGAACAGAATTTAGCACTAGTTAAGAACAACTATATTTTCTTCCTGAAAACTGAGGGCTTGTTTCATTAGCATTTAAAAAATAATTACATAAATTTTATAGACATATTGCCAAAAACAAGTGTCTCAAAGTTTTACTTTTGAAAAATGACATTTTTGAAATCTCATCAATCTTTTTAGACCTCTCACCTCAAAAAAAAAATGTAAAGAAAAGAAAGGGTCTCAAAATTAGACTAGATGGGCTTATTTGACATTACTTGGAATGAGTAGCTATTTAGCTGACATATAAATTTCTACTGTGTCCTTAGGACATGCAATATTTTAAACATATTTCACAGCTGAGGATTTAGGTAGGAAAAAGACAGGTAAAACTTTGGGAAACCAAAGTAGGAGTAAATGTTTATGTTACTAATCTCTGAATCACTTTTTTCTTTTTCTTCCAGTGAGAAGGCAACTGCAAATCAATGTTCCTATAAAAGTAAACAAACTGCTATTCAATATACAGTACCAGGAGTAAACAAGGGCATCACTGATAAATTACTCCAGGGTGCCATTTATTGTCACAGAAACACATGTGGGTGTAAAACCCAGTCTTCAGTCAGATTTATTATGAGGCTTTGTATATTTCCTCACAGCCTGAGCAAGTGGACTAAAGCAGTAACAAAAAAAATCTTCAGTCTTCCCCTTGTATGCATGAAAGAAATGTGTGTGTACATGCGTGTCTTCTATCTCACAAGCTCAAGCTGGAAAACACGACCCATCTGCAGCCCAGTGGTTCATAAATCAAATAAAACCACTCTGAACACATTATAATTATAAGCTTTGTGATTTTAAGACAGTTTTAGATTTATTTGTGCAGAGCCTGAAACCTGCTCAGGCAGGCCAAACTACAAAAAAGGAAGTAGTGTAACCGAGGATAAATGAGGCAAACAAGGTTTACCAACTTCTAATTTAAGTAAAAAGGACTTTGTCCACTGTGTCTCTCCTACTTGAGATGCCCATCAAGTGGGTTTACCTTCTTTTATTAAGTAGATATACCTCCCCTCATTTATTTTTTTTACATTTACCACTACACCGAGACATGGGTTATTACATTTCTAATGCTTCTAAAGTTTTCTCTTGCCTGGCCATGCATATGAATACAGCTTTTCAGTAGTGTAAAATTCATACATTTCTCAGTTCTTCTCCACATACTCCCTAATGAGAACAGGATCCACTATTCATTGTGAAAAACACCGATCACAAAGCAAACCTTTCCTTTTCCTAATTTTTTTTTTTTTTTTTTTCCCCCGCTAGCACCAGTTAGCCTAATTAGACACTAGTATCAACTCCCACAATGAAATCCCTTTCAGCTCACAGACCGGGAAGTTCACTCCATTCAGAAAAGCAAGTGAAAGACCTCGGAATCATTCAGCCCCCAGAGGGATGGTTGAAGCTACATTTGGGCAGTACCAGGCTAACCCCAGCCAGCAGGTACTGTTAGCCACTCTCTGTGCCCATTGCACACAGGTATGAGCTGGACAGAGAGAAACTCAGATACAACTGTAAGCAGCTCATGTCTGTCTTTTCAAACATCTCCACTCCCCAAAAGTCCATCAACACCATCAGACCCAAGTCTGCTCTGGCAGCTCTGCACAGAAATTTCTCCCTTAACAGCTTGTGATCAGTAGGTTGTTTCTTCAGCTTTCTGTTTTCTCCTCCTATATTTTCTGTGAAAAGTGAGAACTCCTGGTCCTCTTCCTCCCCAGCTTTCAAAGGTCTCCACGAAGCACTGAATGTTTCCCTATCTCTGCACCCTTGAAGGTGCCTTGTATGCTGGCAGGAGGAGTTTTTTGCCTACCTCTCCCTACAACAACCAACTTTTTAGTGTTGCTGCAGGACTCCATTTCCTCCTAGGTGCTCTCAGCATTTGGTTGAAATTAGTAAGGAAGTGGACATGGGGTTGTGCTTTTGGGGCATCTAGAGTATTAATTGTTAAAATGGCAGTGGTGGTGCTAGTGGGAACACTGAAGGCAGAAGGCAATTGCCATCACACTTCATTTCAGTGCTGTAACATGCATGATTAAGTGGACTCTTTGGAGTGACAGCACACAAGCCAAATGAAAATGGTGTGTTTTATTGAACAGACCGGCTACATTTCCCGTCACCTGCTGAAAGATGCCCACAGCTTTTTAAGAGAAATAAATAAAAAAAAAAACAACAACCCCAAAGGAAACAAAAATCCTCTAATAACCTACCATCCGTGGGTGTCTTGCTGTCACATGCTGGCTTTTTAATGAGGCAGATTTGTCTGAGACTTACTTTCCCTCCCTGATTGTGGGCTGTGGTTTGGGGGGCCACAAGCATGATTAGAAAGTGATATCATTTTCTAGGGCCTGCCATTCTCCCCCACACTCTGATACGAAACAAGCAAAGCCCTTCTGCTTTACATCTGACCTTGACAAGGGTGTTTCTCATTTCCTCTCCACTTTTTCCCTCCTAATCCTTCCTGAAACATGTGCCTGCTGAATAAATTGCATCCAGTGTTTTTAATTGGCATCTTCCTGGTGTTTTTGCCTGTGGTTGAATTTTACATGCATAAGGTCCTTTTAATGGGATGGGGGAGATGATTTCTCCTTTTACAGTGTACCAGCCGCGATCTTTCCTCCTGTTACCATTCCTCATCTCCATGTTCATCTGGAGTGTAGCTGCTCTGCCTGCTAGGATGGTGTGGTTTGATGAACGTCATGCTTCAAAAACAGGTCAGCAGATCAACCTTCTTCAGTGAGGTGCTTAAAACCAGAGGCAAGAACATCATCCTGTTTACGCAGGGTTTTTTTTCTGTTAGGTGGGTCATCTTGACTTGAAAGTGAGATATGAATGATCACTTATTCATAGAAGTCTTCCACTTATATCTCAGAATAGGTAGATGACAAAAGAAAATGGGCACAGCTACAAGAAGAATTCAGGTCATTTCAACAATCACGCAAATCAGACTTGGGACTGGGATAATGTCCTTGCAGTCTCCAGTACTGCTGTATTAGGTTCCATCTTGAAAACATAAATATCTTCCAAGTCTAGCAGGCTACGGCTTACAAGTTAAAGTAACATAATTGCCTGACCACTTTCCCTTTTATTAATCAAACTAATTTTACACAATGACTGAAATCAGGAGATAAAATACTTGTCTTGCCAGATTAAACTAGTCCTAAATTTCAGAATTGCAGTGGTTTTCGATAAAAGCTGGAGTATTTTTTGCTTCCGTTTCCCATTATCTATGTGACAGATACAAATTAACTAGTACTGAATTCTCTGCAGAAACGACTTACTGACAAAAACTATCACAAAATGGAAGTGTACTCATTTTTTAAATTATGAGTGTATGTTCACTTTCTGCTTCTTGTTAAACTAAGCTCTTATGAGACTTCCACCAATAAAATGTCACTTGTCAGTAATATGCACTGTTAAATGTCACATTAGCATCCCTTGACCTTCTAGTATTTTCAGGATGTGGCTGAGTGCCTGCTGTTACAGGCAGCCTGCAGTGGGACACACATGGGGCACATGTAAAAGACCACTTGAGCAATGAAAACATTAAATGGTTGATAAAAGTTTACTTATGGTTTGAGAAGAAAAGGGAGACCAGAATGATTATAGTCAAGATGCAGTAGACAGCTCCTTTTCATAGACGCATACTCCAGCACCGAGACCCCAGTTGCCAACCAGGGAAGCCAAGTCCTGCAAGATTAACACAGAGGAAGAAAATATCAGTTTGTCAAAAGATCAAGGAGACATTCACAGTCATCACTCTTACTCAAAATATTTCCTCCAAAATTTTTTCCTTTGTAAAAAGTTTGTTCCAGAAAATTTCCAACCATGGTGGGGGAGGAGGGGAATAATCAGGTTCTCCTATCAATAAAAAGACATTTTTCTGAGAAAAACTACAGGGAAAGCAAGCATCACAATGCTTCAGATTTTATTCACTTGAGCTGTAGACACAATTGGGGGGAAAAAAAGAAGCAAAAACTGATCCAGCCCTCTATCAGGAAATCCTATGACATTATGAAAGGATAAAAAACCTGACAGAATTCAACAGGCTAATTTAATAAAAGGCTATTAGAGGGAATTCTTTAGACTGGCTTAATAGTTGGTTTCCTAAGACTGTTGAAATTCCATTCTGCTGCAGTAATTTCCATACATAGAAGAAATCTTTATTCCTATGCAGCCTTATCAATTTCACTGTTTTCTCATTCTTTATTAAAAGAACACTAAATGAAAACAACACAGCAAAACTGCTCAGGGAAAACAGCAGTTTCAAATCATTCCT
>NW_009647211.1:476234-519664 GCF_000708025.1 Charadrius vociferus
TCCTGCTCCTTGTACCTCACCATATCACACAGCGAGGAAAGCAGCTTTCAGACAAATATGCCACATTAAAGAGCCAGCATGTGGTTTTAAGATACTCAGAGGCTAGGTTTTTAGGGATATGGGGTTGCTGCGGTGTGGACTAAGGAGGAGAGAGGGGTGTTGTTTTCTATTAAATTTGGCATAATCACATGGAAAAAGTCGCAGTAGACCAAAATTTCAGAGAATCCAACAATGAGTCCCCAGATCCTGATAATGTGCTGAACTCTGCACTGGCAGGGTAATACAAATGAACAAAAGTTTTGGGATGCAATCTATGTATCTCAGCCCCTGAAATGTCAAATATTCATGTTGCATACAGGTCACTCAGGACAGGGACTGACTGCCACAGAGCTCCCACCTCAGTTGGCACCTCAGGAAGGTTCTTCTACCTGTTGTTAGCAACCAGGCTTCCAGGAAAGGTGAAAATCCTTATGTCCACCTCATCGACGTGAAATCAGGCCTGTATTTCAGCATGGCTGCCAGAGGAACTTCCTTCAGGACAACGTGGACTCTGAACAGTGTCAGCTGGCTCTCCAGTGCCACCACACAAAGACTCAAGGTTTTGCCCCATGAACTGACAGAATCACCCCAAAGGCTGCATGTCTGGAAACACTTGATCAGAGTTACCCATGGACTAAGGAAAAAAAAAAATCAAAAAAATTAAGAACCTGAATTAGATATCTGGAAAAAGTGACTCAGTTATTGGGTCTTCATCATGTCTTATGCTTGCTTCTCATTCCTACGTCTTTTTTATTCTACTGCTGTGAGCCAACAACAACAAAAAACGTCAAGGCTGTCACAACTGGATTTATGCATATCTCTATCCATTGACAAGTTCATAGAGCAAAGCCAGAATGAAACAGCTGCAGCAGTTATCAGACTAGAAAGCTCTGTTTTCAGAAGTGTATTCTATTTTAGAAATATATTATCTCCACTACATCTTAGAAACAAATCTGTAAATTTTATTCTGTAAAGAGCCAGTACTCAGCTTCCATGTTCCAAAAATTTTGGTCCAGAAGTGATCACTATGCACGTTGTGAAACACAAGCTATAGACTATTATTTTAGCATAGAGAAGAATGATCCTTAAAAGGCAATATTTAAAAAGCAGCCGGGGTAAGATTCATCCCTAGGAAGACAACCAGCATAAAATTAATCAATTTGCCACAGACAATTGACATCCATAATGCTAATCCTAATGCTGACCTTAGATACTTACTGCTTCTGAGTTTGGATTCTAATTCTGCAGGCTCACAAGCCAAAGCTCTGCAAACTGAACTACCCCATTTGCTGGCTACCATGGGAAATAAAAAACAAACCACACAATAATAGTCTGATGTATGACCAGTACCCTCAAATATGAGGAAGAAGCCACTGGTTTGTCACTGATGAGAATAAAGGAGGTGACTGCAGTACCCTCTGCATGAATCTATTAAAAAAACTTTGTGCTGGGAAGCAGAAGGAAAAAGTAATTCCAAAAAGGCAAAGCCACATACGCAAACCTTCTTCTGCCTGCACAGTATCACACATAACTCAATAAAGCAAGAACTGGAGGGAGCAGTCAGCTATTACTCCTGAACATCAGATATGGGATCTCATGTCCACCATGGAGCTGACTTTCTGCAGAGGTATGGATGGGTTATTGAATACCATATTACATATAGTCAGGTTCTATTTTAACTGCAGTATTTATTCTTCGTGATCAGAGTAACTTTATTTGTATCTGGAATTTATCTGAGAGAGTAAGCTTTTAATAAGAAAAAAAAAAAAAAAAAGGGCAGAAAAGAAAGTTGGATTTTTAGGCCCTGAAGGAACATAAAGTTTGGGCACCGAACCCCTGAGAGTAGAGCCTGTGCAGCACACAGACTGCTGTGCTCCAAGTGACATCACCACTTCTCCTCATCCTGGCCGGGAGGCAAGCGGGCGAGGTGAGCCAGAGGGCAGACAGATGTGTCTGCAGTGGGGAGAGGAAAGAGGAGGGAAAGATGGAAAAGGCAAACGTGGAACACGCACAGAGGACTGAGGCACTGGAAATTATTTTCTTCAGCACTTTTTCTTTTCCCCTGACATCCCAGCACCTTCAGATTGGATGGGCCAAGACTCATTACAATGTTGGCAAATGCACTCTCTTTTTTTAAAGAAAAGTTGAGCAGCTGGAAGTCTTAAAACATCAAGGGGGGGGGGAAGGGAGGAAAAGCAAATCTAAAGCGTCTGGATTTCAACACAGGCTTGAATGTGATATTCACAAGGAATAAATGCCATGCCTTCACAACCGGTGAGTCAAACCTGTCATGGCTGACTTAACTGATGAACGCAGTTCGAGCCTAAAGCTTCAGGACAGAATAAAGACCGGCATTCAGGCGAGATTCTGTGCTTTGAAAGCAGAGATGTGGCTGCAGAAATTAGTCCTTGAGATCCCCAAGGATCTCAGAAAGCATGGCTGACCACAGGCCAAACTACTTCTCCAGCTCATACACAAGGTCTCAAGAGCCTGTAAGATTGGGCAAGCATTAAAATCAAGACTTTTGGGGAAGGACAAGAATTGTCTTATCAAGTAGGACTATCGGAGTCCTTATCAGACCAGTATTCCTTTGGTCTTGGACCTTGCATTGACTCTACCAGACATGCTCAAGGGACACAATTCTTGTAACACTGTGAGATGCCTTGCCCACACTGGCAGTTTTCTAAACCCATGGCACACCTAGTCATTTGCATTCTCAGGCATGAGGAATACTATCATGGAATTTGTATACCATTTTGCATGATGATGGATGCTTCCTTTCTTCGTGGTAATATCAGACCCTTCTCAAATCTGCTATCCTTGTGTACACAGTGATGCTCGTAGCAGCGAGATTCAAAGGCTGCCTTCACGATAACTGTTTCAAACTTCCAGTTTTTGTCATTTTCATAGCTTTTTTTTACCCTTCAATTTAACTGACCCCATCATGATGAGATTATTTAAACAGGACACCAGAATGGCCTACTTTGCCATGTTCATTTTTTCTTCGTCTTCTGTAACACCCCCTTTTCTCTCCCTCTGACCTAAGAAGTTCATTCTTTTTCATCTTTTCATAAGGAACAGCTTGTTATCTTCAAAAATAAACCATTGACTGTCAATATGAGAAGATGTAGGGGCACAGTGAGAACATTCTGCAAGGCTGAATGATATAATTACAATTACTTTCACCTTCATTTTCTGCCCTGTTCTCCATGTTCCTATCCTTAATATTTTAATAGTATGCACCGAGCAGACATTTTCATCACAGCTGACGATGTGGAAAAGGTTATGGTTGTGTTTGCTCAGCTGCAGCATAAGACTGCATGGCTTTTGAATGTAAAAATCTTGTCTTGAAACACCAGAAGGTAGATAAAGCTACACTGTAGGACAGGACTTCTTTGCCCGTGTATTGGAGTGACCATCTGTGCAATCCTCTAATTCCTCTACACACCTATGGCTGTGCCTTACAGAGGTGAAAGCAGAACAGTCACCTTCTTCCAGAAAACCTTCTTGGCAAGAGATTTCAACCTGTGGCATAATATCATATCAAGGCAACAAATTAGCCTGCAAATTCAGAGGCTAGCATATCTAACTGACATTGTAGACCACCTAAGTTGAAAAGATTTCTTAGAGGTGATGGCTGAGGTGCTGGTAAAGCCTTCAAACTGAATGTCAAAGGCAATCTCAGTCTTGACAACCCGTCTCATACAGTCACCCAAAGCTGCTTCTCATTTTCATCTTTGCTCGCTTAAAATCATCTCTGCATACCTGTGTTGCTCAGAGTCAGTAGCAAAGGATCACTTGGGAATTAGGGAAGTGGCCCCAGAAGAGCAGGGTCATGATCAAGCCTCAAAATGTCCCTGAAAACAGCTGCTTCTCCCAAAGCTGGTGGAGCATACAGCCTCATGAGGCACAGTCGTGGCTGACCCACCAGTGGTCTGGTTTTGACACCCTGCCTGCCACTGCTCCGTATAACCCTAATGACATGAGGGAAGGAAAAAGTCCCAAGCCTCGGTCACCACAAAGATGGGCACAGACTTTGTCACGATCCACTTTTTATCCCAGTGGAACTGTATGGGTTGATTGAAATTTAATGTGTCTGCCAGCACATTGGTGGCTACAAATTATTTATTTTACTGCAAATGTCACAGCAGCTCCGTGACAATAAATGATCATTCTGGATTTGCACCAAGGAGACCAAGGACAAAATTTGTGTATTTTCTGGTTTTTAGTTAAAATTCTGGTTGCAGAACAAACTCACAAAATGCTCCTTGCTGAGCCATAAAATACCACAGCAAAAAGTTGTCTTTCTCTCTTTTTGCATTATGCCAGCACTTGCCATTTTTATTTGTAGTTTCTTTCTTTAAAAAAAGACTGACTTTTTTTTTTTTTTTCCCTGCAAACACCTGATGTAACACAGACTGCAACACAGGGAATAAATATATCTGTTACTGCCATAGCTAGCTAAACACTGCTCATTTGCTCTTGTGCCACAAAGAAAACACAGATATATTCATTCATAAAGAATGACTGCATTCATGGCACTTGGTATGCTGTTATTTTTACTTCAACCCTATAGTTAGATTCTGTATTTTCGACAGTAGAAAGGGGTGAAACTTTCTCAATGGAATCTGTTTCCTATTTCTTGGGACCACATAAAATTAAGGACACTGTCCAGCAATGATTTGAGTTAAATAGAAATAAAGCTTGTGATTTACAAAAGGCTATTTGGTGCACTACAGATTGACTATTTATACAGCTAATTCTTTTATACGAATTTTTTGGTCTCCTACAAAATGGACAACTCCACGTACTAGGCTAATGCATTCTCACATGTTAATTAATACTCACTGCAGGCGTGAATCACTATGACTACTACACTGGACTACTTACCTTTTGAAATCAGATGTACCATGATGTACCAGGGCTGCCCTGACCTGTTTCACAGATTTCACCTTCAACAAAGAGAAACCTGAATTAGAAGTGCAAGTCTCATAAAGCTGAATGAAACAAACTACACAGACCCTTTTCACTTTTTTTTTTTTTTTTTCTTTCTACAGTGGCTTCAGAAGGAATTAGGCTCTTCAACTCAGGGTTAGGTTCATAAGCTTAGGACTCCCTTATGATTTCATTATCTTATTTATTTGTTTACTTATACCAAGCAGTTACTGTGCAATGAATGAATGACAAAACATCGGTAGCTCCAAACTCACTCTCAAATTATAATGATATAAATCCCTTTGCACAGTGTTTCTTCAATCTCAAGGAAATTTAAGCAAAACGTTGATCTGCTCTTTTTCAGGATGACAAAATACTGGGCCTTCATCCTTTGGGTGGGACTGCATGAAAGCTGTGACATGGTTCATGATGTTTTCAGCATGATAGCCAGATTTGGTAACCTCACTGTAACTTCAGCGGCACAAGTGTTTCCATAGAAATACACAGATCTTTTAGAAAATACCTATTAATATATCAACATGAGGTGCAGAAATGAAGGAATCCCAGATCTTAGTTACCAAGTCATCTGTTATACCAGCTCTGAGCAAAACAAAGGGACAATTTCTTCTCTGAAGAACATGAAGCTGTTTTCATCGATTTGACAGGAACAAAACCAATAAAAAGTTAGAGTGCTGTTTTGATATATGTTACATAAAGCAGCATACTTTAGTGATGTATTTCTTAAGTGCACTTCAACATTTCACTGAAAGATAAACTATAATTTAGAGGAACTAATTACAGATGACAAAAGTATTTTTTTCATAGCCTGAAAAAATATTAATATTTGTTCAAATACACAGGTCTTTGAATTGTAGAATATATACTTGCCCTGTTTTTTGCTTTTTTTTTCTAATAGCTCTAGTTATTCTAAATATGCTGTATCTTTACAGGTATGGTGGGAAATCAAGTAGAACTTGTCTTTGATATGGTGTTGAACAGAGAATATTTACCTGATTTTGTAAACAGAAGCAGTAAGTGTGCAGTGTGGAAATTGAAATAAACATTTAGAAAAGAAATGGCAATCCATTGGGACTTGAAAAATATCTCAGGTGCATACCATTTGTTAGCTATGGGTGCAGATCACTGCAAGCTGATGTGAGCTTGTTGGCCTAGGGGTAAGAGAAAATGTTCTGTTGTCGTACTCTTAAAAATTTAGGAAGTATGCTAAGTCAAGCAATGAATGCTCTTTTAATACTCATAAAACCAGAACTATTTCCTTAGTTTACTCATCCCTAACAAATGAAAACTCTGATTCCATTGAAATTAGAGAGGAGCTAAGATTTCACCCAGTATCCCCACCGACCTGCAAGTTCAAAAGACCAGGAAGTTTGGGATCCCCTGGGTTTTCGGTCTTTGAACACGGAAACATAAAAAAGTGAGCATCAGACTTGCTGCGTGTTTCCCAGACAGTCTGTGACCCCAGCAGTCTTCTGGCAGCCTCACCCACCCACCCTGACCCCAGAATCTTTCACGTCTGCTGTACAGAGCAGGGCAAACACTTTTCCTACCAGGAAAAAGTTTGCACGGTTGTGCCGGCTTGTTCAGGTCTACCCAGTGACAAAAACTCCAAGGGAAAAAATCGAGAGGCATGAACCCACTTGCTGTGGCTGTCCTGCATCCCCCCTCCCATCACCCTGCCTCTCCAAGCAAGAGGTTCCCCAAGTTACAAAAATATTGAATCCCGGTGCTTTTTATTTTTAAACAAGGGGAAAGGAGGTGTGGGGGGAAGGGGAGTTTTGGCAGTCGGCAAAGCACCATGCCATGCTCTGATGGGAAGGACTCATCCAGCAAGCAAGGACAATAGTTCACTTGTGCCGGGCCCTACCACATCACTGTCACACAGGAAGGGTATCTGAAGGTCACAAGGAGCCCAACTATATTTTCACAGGAGGAGATGTAAACCTGATGGATTGAAGGAACATTACACACTGGACCTTGCTGGGAGGCTGGTCATATACAATAACAAATTTGCAGTTAAAGAGCACAGGGGTTTAATGAGCTTCCCTGATTTCAAAGAAACCCCTTCCCCTCACCCAAATTTGGGTTTTTTCTTTCTGACTCAGCGCTAGAATACTACAGCACCTCAGTTATAATCCTAATTGAGTTTCACAACTAGCATGACGAATAATTATTCTGTTGGACCATTATGAAACCTAATTAATTGGATTTCAAAGGGAGGGGGAGGAAATGACCCAAACACTTGCTGTTCCAGCCTACAGAATAATCTGAATTCATGCTCACTGAGTATTTTATAGGCCTCTGGAATAGAATCTACACCTTTGTGAAGTTGTTTCTCCCACAGGACTCCAGCAGCAGGACGTGCCATTTGCAATTACAGAACCTTGTGGATAGAACCACCTTCGCAAACTCTCTGTTTTCATCAGAACAGCCTGCAGAAGTCATGAGGACAGAAATAAACCATTCCCTAAGTTTCATAAGAATTTCAGAACATATATTAGAAGGAGCTTTCCCTTGATAGATAAAGTCAGCAGTACAGAAACATAGGTGTGAAAGGACTTGCCTGTTTGGACAAGTTTCGTTTCATGCAACCAACAAGGAACCATGTGCTAGATGTTCCTTCTGGAAAGAGTCACGAGAGAGCTTCCCCATACTTCCTTCATACTGATAAGTCACAAATGACATTCTCCCCAAATAGACAGAAGACAGTAATACAAAACCAATAGCCTCAAATCGTACAGTGGTATCATAAGAGGACTGAAGCAAGACCAAAACCTTGGAACCCTGCAGGAACACACAATTAATAAGGTGAACATGCAGGCCACACTACAGAGGAAGGCAATTATTTCTCCCCCCTTATCTCTGAAACAACTCCCCCTGCTGTTTTGACTTTGGGGAATTTTTTTTTCTGATGAAACCTGACAAATGGAGTAAGGCCAAGCAGAAGCAGACCATTCAGGTGCCTGAGAAACTTCATATAGGCAGCAACAGGAGCAAACCTCAGAAAGCACCAGTGTTGTCCCTTCAGGCATACATGCATATTGTGGCAATGCTTTTGTCAGGCTTCTGATCCAGCATGCACAATGTGCAACTGCAGCACAAAACTGTCAAATGGTCTAAAGATGACAAACAGTTGCAGCACTCGCTTGATTAATTTATGTATATTGCCCCCAGAATGGAAAACTGGGTGTCTTTCATAGTGACTACCAAGTACTACAAGGACTGGCAACTTCTGCCTTCAACCATTCACTCAACAAAGGAAACTGCTTCAGTGTAACCTGTACTATTCAGTCTTGAAAAGGCAAAAACTGACACAACTTAAGTAAAGGACAGCCCACGGACAGATGTAGACCTCTATAACATGACTAACATAGTACACAGGCAAAATACAATAGATGATAAACTCCATGATGTTTTTTGGGGAGTACAAGTGTCAAAACTCATGCCAACCTCCAGGAGAGGAAACAAACCCAGGATTTTTTCACATAGCTCTTATTCAATGTCTTCCAGTAACTTCAATGTCCTTTATGTCTTGAAGGACAGATCATTGCCAAGCTTCTGTTGTGCATGCAGAATTAAGAGCCTGGCTACATTCAGCTGGTGACAGACATCATATCTTGGTTTGGTTCGGTTCCCAGTATGAGATCAGCTGTCCCAGTGATGAGCCCAGACCAAACAAGGACTTTAGAAGAAGGCTTCTTTCCCTTGTAGCTTGGCTGAATAATCTCAGACAGTGCGCCTTTTTGCCTTTCTCCTCCTTGCTAAGAAGAGGGAAAGGAAGCCCATCCTTTCACGTGACATCTTTCTCCTCCTAGAATTTGACTAAAGTCAAGAAGGTTCTCACTATGCTTGTCCAAGGAAGTAGAGAAGGGTAGCCTAGCACTTCTCTAGTCTCACTTAGCTCAGTAATACACAAAATAGCCTATTTACTTCACCCAGACACCTACACTGGTTGCAGGGAGAGGTCATCTGATGGTTTCAGGTCCCCATAGGATTCCCCATAGTCATCCCACAGCTCTCCTATTAGCTTTAGGGCACCACCTCTATGGCAACACCAATGGAAGAGAGACTGTCTCTGACCAGCAACAGGGTAGTAAACAGTGTGATTTCATAACTAAATGAAACTCTGAGCATGCCTACAGTTCTTCAGGATCTTCCTTATGTCCCCTCCCACTTCTCTTTGTAGAGGAATTAATTTTGTTTAGGAGTGTTTGATTTGTGGTACTCTCACTTATGACCTAAATACGATACACAATATAATGTGACTACCACTTCAAGCTTCTAAATCTCTATCCAGGCATGTCAAAAAGTGACTTAATATTTTTAGGTGTTTCAGACACCTAGAACTCATTCTGGCTGCCTTTCCATTCTTTTTTGTTCCCTCCCCTCAGGTCTATAATTATAATCAGTACAGAAGATTTTGTCAACAAACATTTAAAAAAACAGACAAAGGCAAATGGTAAGGAAACACAACTATCTGGCTTAGAATAGTCCTCTAAACATCTGCAGATAAATATCCACATCTCTGTTTTTTTGTGTTCCAGATTTCTTTGATACACAGTCATTACTATTCCCTCACTGCAATGAGGCTTGACCTCTAGTTTTGAATTTATATCAAATCTGGGTGGTATGCATGAATTATTAAGAGTAAAGACCAATTTATCAAATAAATTATAATTATCTCTGCAAAAACATCTATATCAAGGACTGGAGAAGTGGAGACGAAAAGATGGGTCATAGTACAGAAGGAAAAGTTTGGGTTTAACTTTGAAAGCAAGTGCCCTGCTCAAGCTCAACTGCCACTAGAAATAATTTCACTATTAATAACTGTTGTCTTAAACTAGACCTGAGAAAGTTACAGAAAACACAAAGGCCTCAACAATACCACCCGGTAGAATACAAAAATTTTAAAGCATTCCTAATACCCTACAACTACATTATTTTCTTCTCTTTTTTTTGACTCTTCATACTTGTGATATCATTCGTTTGCATATTTCAACCTATGGTACATGTTTTATAGCTGTCTGAAAAATCTTCCTTTCCAGGTGTATGCAAGTGAAAAGAAATAAAAGGCCTCTGCATAGACAGACAACAATATTTTATTTATTTAGTGAAGAAAGTAAACTGGGAAGCAAAAGCAAGCACCAATACCTCAGAAGAGGTATAGAGTATGATTAACTCCATGCAGTTTTAGATAGGGTAGTATGTCACTGAACAAGAATCTCTTCAAAAGCACTCACTTACATTCATTTCACTTAATTTGAAGAAAATAAAGGGAAGACGTATTTCTACTAAGTTCTCAATTAATTGTTTTTCCATCCATTTTCTGTGTAGGAATTCAGAGAGCTTCAAGGAAGCTTTTCCAGATAAAAATACAGCAGATGAGTAACAGTACTGGTTTGACAAAATGGACTTTCTGGGAGGTTTTAAAGTTACATAGGAGAAAACTGGTCTTATTTGCTTAGCTTTTGGTAACTTTGGCAGCATATTTAAAAATTTGTAGATACAAATTAAAGAAAACTTGAAGAGAACAGAAATCAAGTGCTCAGTAAAAGAAAGCCAGATTTGGAAGAATGAAATTCTAGTATTTAAATGTATTAATTATTAATGTAACTGTATCATACTACAAATACATACAACCATAACCCTCAACTATTCTGTAACTATATCCCCTAGTTTTCTTAAACTTCCCCTAAAGCAGCTGCCAGTGCCAAGGACAGGATATGAGACGGGATGGCCCACTGGTCTGAATAATTTCTATGAACCAATGCCAACTACACAACAAGAAATGCTAACCATTGTAATTATGAAGTTTTTAATTTACAACATATTTTGGTATCCTCATGTAACTTTGGGGACTTAACTGTGGGAACAACAAACTGCTGTCAGAGACAAACACCCTCTGAAACTGGGTGTTTAGACCAAGAATAAAATTAGCCCATGGCATTTAGAAGCTATACTTCACTTTCAGCTGACTGGAATATTCCTTTGAAGTTTACTCTAGCATGAGAGTTTTGAGGAGAAAATCAAAAATAATCAGAATTGCATTGCAGGGAGATTACTGCATGATTTGCTTGGGTGGCAACGTGAAGCACAAGGCCAGCAAGGGTGAACTTCAGCTAGGCAGTTTAGAGATTGGTAAATCTTCAGCGTCACGGAAAACCAAAGAAAAGAGCAATAGCATAATGCCCACCATGGCTTATCTACGGGAACATGGTTATCAGCAAAAGAATCACTAAATATCCAGTGTTCCACATTATGATAGTCTCCATATGCTCAGCTGAATTACACAGGCTTTGCAGGTATGCACTGCTTGAGATAGAAGGAAATGGAGTATTTTATTGCTTTGGGGTTAAAGATTCTGTAATCCCTGCAGGTCATGGTTAACGTTTAAAGTCTAAACCAAAGCACTGAAGAAAACAAAGCAATTCACTCTGGGGCTGACAGTCTGCTCATCAGACTGCAGAATTCCAGGTCAAATTACTCGAATGTGCCTAACTTGGAAAACCGAGACTTCATGCAAGAGCACACTGTCTGAGCAAAAGGATGGGCTCAGAATTTTATTGATAGATTATTATCCTTGTAGATGACATATTATTGTCACATAAGAGAGAGTTTGCTGCAGGGGTATTTAGATGTAAGCAACAGCAACTGCAAGCTAGCTGGGAATAGTGTGGTTTAGAAATACAGGACTGGTGAGGTACAGCAACAGCATTTTACAAACAAAATATTATTGCTTGGGGACATCTGTATTGCTCAAAGGAAAAACAGAGAGAGAATGTTTCCTCATACAACAGTGATGACTTCTATGTTATCACAGCTATGATTTTCTATCAGAACACATTGTGAAAGAAAAGTTTCAAGCACTGTAATCACTGATTACTAAGCACATGCAGCCAGGGACTAAATGAGACTTTCATTCAGTCCTTTTGTTGTGCAGCATTACACATCAATACTAGTGGTATATATTAGCCTGCTACGAATCAAAGGATAATTTGGTTTCCTGAAGGATCTTCTACCCAAAACAAAAAATCCCATCATACACTGTTTATATTACTTAACTATAAAACCTATCTGTGAGGACTGTCTGGTTTAATAATTGTTGGAATTAGCTCAAAATGGAAAACATCTTCACAAGAACTTATGCAGATTCTTTTCTCTTACTCAGGTTACTTGTCAACTTTTAGACAGCATCCAAAAAGTGTTCAAAACACAGCCCAAAGTTCAGGAGTGTACATTTTTAGAGGGAAGACACTGAGCTGCTGCTGGCTTCCTGAGACCAGCAGACGCTGTGCACACCTATGTGAACGTGTGTGTTCATGTTATACATCTTGCTCAGGGTCAACCTCTTTAGGGAGAAAGAGGCCTAAAACCAAAGCACTTCATCTGCCTGTCCCAACATTCCCTTATGAGAAAAAAAAATAAATGTATGAAAGCAAGGGTAATGTTAACTTGTGAGCTTCTCAGAGCAGAGGAAGAATGGTGATGAAGTGGTCAGCCCTTCTTGGGATGGTGTCATTCCCTCCGCTGTTCAAAGGCTCCAGATCCCCCCAGCCTCTGCGGACTCAAACTCTTAATTTAAAAAAAAAAAAAAAAAAAAAAGGAAAGGGAAGAAGATATTAAAAAGACACTGTATTTTAGAGGAGCCAGGATGAAAGTCATTATACCTACCATGAAAATTCCTACACTCACCAAGATATAGGTAAACTGAGCAGGCAACTCTTAGTATCCTTTCTTCCTTCTCCACACCTTCCATATTTCCTAAAACATCCCACCCAAAACACACAGCAGTTCCTGGCCATGCAGCACTGCAAGCGTTAGCACAGGGTGACCGAGAGAGATGCAAGCAACAGCAGGGCATTGAGAGCTGGTTTCCAGCGTTCCTGGAAAAACACACTGGCTGCATTGTGTGTTCCCTGGTGGAGCCCAGCCAGGCTTGCCCAGATTGCTCTGCTTTCCAAGAAGTTGCTTTTAGATACTAAGTTGTTTATACACCTTCTTTGACTGATTTTACTAAGTATATTGGCATGCAGAGGCTGAAATATCTCTCCTGATTGTCATTGAGACAAACGGACGTGACTTTATACTGTTGTTTCACATAATAAACCTACTTTGCTCTTTTGCAAATTTCTCATTTCCTGGTAAGGTTGTAGGCTCAGGTAGAGTCACCAAATGCATACACAATGCATCCAAGACCAGAGTAATGGCACAATGATATCCTTCAAAAGGGTGGGAAACTGAATACTTGAAACACCTTTGGATGTGTTAGGGAAACACCCGAATCAATGACAGAAAGCAGAGCTCCATCAAAAGTGATGCTACAGAGACTTAGTGTCTCCAATATGACAACGCTGCCAGTTTAAAGGGAGATGGGGCATGGCCAGGACACAGACTGCACGCATATCTCCAGCTTCGGCTTCAGCAATAATTAATGAATGCTACAAGCACCTTCATGTTTTCCAGAACCTGGAGAGCACTTGAATATAACTTTGATGGACTTTGCATTATGACCTCATTGTGAGGCTTACGAGTAAAATAGCTTAAAATGTAAATGGGAAGTTAAAAATGAGAGCACCTACCTGCTGTTGTCATTTCTATAGTGTTCAGAATTTTGCAATCTGTACCTGTCAGCACTGCCACAATACTTCTTAGTTTTAGAGACTTTTTTCCCTCTTTTGGTAGATAAACCTGCTGTGAACCTTAGGTGTGTATGAACAGAGAGCTGGAGCAGAATGGGAAGAGTCAGTTCAGGCAGGCTAGGTGCTAGAGGTAAAAAGAACTAGCACATATCATGACCCAACTTGTCGACTGAACCAGCATTGGACTTCACTTTTTCCAGTCAAGTTCATGCCCTGCTGCTTACTTGGAGTAGGCATTACTTTAAAAAAACCCCAACAAAACAAAAAGATTCACAACAGTTACAAGGCAAGAGAAAGACACCCCCCCCAAAAAAACCCCCCAAAATCGGGCTATTTAAAAAAATGCCAATTATAAACATGTATACATGGATGGGGCCTGCAATCTGACTGCTTGTCCCTGCCTAACTGACCACCATCGCATGCCTGTATTTGCATGCACGTTGGCTGTGGTCGTTCTGCAGGGACATCCAACAGACCACCCTTTGGTAAGCAGATGTCAGCATGTACTTGTGTCAATAACTGAGGATCTTGGAGGAAAACTTTTCACGTGTAGCTGCTTCAGTGTGTGCATCTGTGTGTCTTTGGGGTGCAAGTCATCTATTTTTCCCTTGAACATCTTTGCCTGTCTCCGTGTAGCAGCACTGCGAAGTCCTTCAAGGGGCTGTCTCTTACAATCTGAAGCCTTGCTGGTGCAGCGAACTCCTTGCGGGTGGTCTAGCAGGTATGCAGGGAGTCTGACTGAGTATTTTGTGGCTCCACCTATGCAGCACTCCTCCTCCTTAGGCTGGAGGGCAGACCAGGTTGTCTGGCGTCAAACTAAAGGGGCTTAAAATTGGGAATAAATCTATTTCGGCTCTGAAGAGAGTTGAGAGAACATTTCATATGCAATCAGAAATGAGGGCTAGGGGAAAGAAAAAATCACCTTATTGCAGATACCTAGAACTTCTTAGCATGAAAGGAAAATAACTGAGTTACTTCCAGAAAAACAAACCGCTTCTCATTATGTGATTTTGGGAATGTCTATAAACCCACAGTTTTGCTGAAGAGTAGCTCACCTTTTGCCTTTCAGAAATACGGTTTTCCTCAGAAGGCCTCTGACACCAAGCCCCACTGCTTAAAGGGAGGCTTTATGTATGCACAGAAAGCTTTACGGTATTTCTATATATTAAAATTCTCACTTGCCTATGCAGCTAGGAGCAAGAGCTTGCAACTATTTTTTTCTTCTAAGCACATAACATTTGCTCAAATTCACAAGACACCCATCCATCTGCCATGTGGTCACTAACAAGCTTAACAGCATGGTTACATTACAGAAACAAATCACATCTAAAATATTGAAGCCACTTTCTTCTGACAGGTTAATTAGAGAGGGAATTTCTATATCCAGCTACTAAAATGTTTTCTCAAACACTGGAATCTTATTTCCTGCCCCTCAAAAGCAGATCACGTAAAGCCTATAAACGGGGGGTTTAAATACAAATTTACTCATTTTTAGTAATAGAGGGTAAAGGTCTTCCAACATCATGCTTTTTTTGATGGTAAAAAGTCAGGAGTGGTTGAATGGAAATGGTCTGTTCCCTGATACAAGAAGTTAAGGGAGCAACGAGAACAAAGAAAAGCAACACAGACAGTTTGCTCTTCAGCTCACTCCAAGACTGATTTGCCTTCCAAGCACCTCCTATAACCTCAGGGAAGGTTACAAGAGGGCAGCCTTGCCTGAAATTGTTTTACATGCTAAACAGAAGTGCTGACTGTACTCCCAGGAAGACGAATAGATGAAGGGAACGAGAAAGGAAGAGAAAATCTCAGAAGAAAGAACTTCCATTACACACCGATCAAAGCTGTAATGGTAAAAGACTTGAAGTTTGGATGGATATACATTTGTTTGCTGATTGCTTCAGTCAGGTTTCACATCAAAAACACTTGATATTTCTATCAGCTGCCTAAAAGCCACTAATGGCTGCAAATTAAGCAAAGTGAGAGGATAGCTATTAAAACCAAAGGGACTTCTAATAGACCACAGAAGATGAAAGATGGATGAGACCAGTTAGGCTATCTAAGCAAGCCCAGAGCTCATCCTGACAGTACATTTCCAGAGCTGTGCCCAACCCAGTTTTACATGACCAGACAATGGGATGGTCTCCGTTCTGCAAGCCACCCAGAATACAGATACAACACCAACAGCTGCATACATGCTATGGCAGCACAATGCCAAGCATGCAGACAAATTGGAAGAAAACTATCATCAGACGAGTGTCAGCATTGTAGAGAGGTCAGGCCCCTTCTCAGGAGCTGGGTGAGCTGTAGCAAAGAGTCGTTGTGGCCTCTGTACAGCGAGGTAGATTTGGGAAGAAACATTCTCACCCAACTTCTACCCCATTAATACAGATAGCAATGAGAAAGTGATTAGAAATCAAGAGAACTCACATGTGGCAGAGTATTTCACTTCCCGATTTTTTTTTTATTACCTGCACAGCGCACAGCTTCGCCAACCAGCAGTACAAGGGCTATGGCTGGCCCTAGGACATGGACTCCAACCTGAAAAAAAAACCTGAAGGTGGAGCTTGCTTGGAGGTCACCTTCTGTGCTGTGTAACAGTGCTGGGTGGGTCAAGATGCAGCTAGCACTTTTCTATCTGAGAGACTTAACAACCCATTGGTCAAAAGTTTCAGGGAATGCTTTTGTCTAGACTTTGTCTAGGGTGTTTGGACATAGCAGAATTTATTTCAGTTTGTTTTTCAGTCTTGTATAAGGAAAAGACAATGACAATGTTGGTTGGATCAGTAGAAACAAATTCTGCGACTTCAACAAGGCCACTGTACAGATGTCTCACATAGGTCAGAAAACATTCAACAGCTTCAAGATGTTCCCATTGTTGTTGCATTCACCTCTGTGTGTTGTAGTTGTTTCTGGGAGTGTATGCTGTAAATCCTCACTTGCAAGAAGTAAGCCACACTACTATTCCTTCCCAGGAACAACGTGGCTGTCACCTTACCAGTAAAAGGAAATTGTGGGAAAGCACTAGAGAATTCAGTATTTAGATGATCTTATCTATATCTGGATGGGCAAGTTGCCATCAGAGACAGCCTGGCTTTACCCTAAATCCCCGATAAGTTGGATAACTCACTCTGAGGGTAGCAACTACAGAAAAGGCAGCTTCCAGGTGTTTGGAAGTAGTCTCAAGGAGAATATTCAGAGCCTACATTATCTTTAAAATGAAGACAAAGTACGAGGATCACTTTCTGCCTTTGCAGTTTCCTCCCAGGGCACCCACCAGCTGGTTTACATGCCAGAATAACCTAATCTACAGGGTTTATCCCAGCAGCTGAAGAACCCTTCATTTTACACTTATCAACACTTCCTTTTCTGGTCTTTCTAGTGCACTCTCCCCAGTTTTGGCCTCTTTTCTCCTCTGCAGTCAAGTTGATTGCTGCTTGACCTGTATCATAGCATCAGCTAAAGCTATAAGGTTTCTTCATCCAGCAGCTCTGGACCATGCTGTTTGGAAGAGATTCTTGCCCTCATTTCATGCCAACTCTTTATTCATATTAATACTTTGAACTTGGGGGAGCTGGAGGGGAAAGGAAGAAAGGGGAGTGTTTTCGTCAATTCAATTAGAGGTGCTCATTGTAACCAGGACCCCGCACAGTGCTGCTCTGCATTACTGCCACACGGATTTCATTTGAAATTAAACACAGAATCAGAGCTTCTCATGTCATTTCCAAATGAAAACCAGGTGTTTCAAACTCCGAAATGCCATACAAACACTGTGTCATATTTTGTCTGAAAAGGTTAAAAAGCTACAAACACCACAAGAAAATTGACATGCTTACCAGTCTTTGAAACAAAGAAAATAGAGAAATATGGACACTGTTTTTTCTTCTCTGTAAATGAGCACTGGGAGAAGTCTCTCTCTGTTTAAGAAACTGAACTACTCTCTCCTCAGTATCATCCTGCTCTGGAAGTTTGTCTCAAAGCTGATTTCAAGAAACAAATGGTTATAAAGCTCCGCAGAACTAACAGTTTTGCAAGGTGTTGCCCTGTACATGCACTAGATATACTGGACACCCGTGCAACTGAGAGTAGTGTAAGCGAAATGCTCGCACACGCTAGGAAGGGCACCAGCACAGAGCAAAGAAAGGCTGGGCTGTTGTGCCTGTTCCTGGAAATGAGGGAAGAGAAAAGGACTTGAAACACTGTGGCTTTGCTCTCTGAATAATGTGGAAAAGTGATTTTATTTTACATCAACTGGTATCAGGCTTCTCTAACCATATTCTGTGAAACATGGGTATGGAACACAGACATCAAGTTTTGATTGGGTTCTTAAGTGTACACAGTGCCTCCCACATGTTGCAGCAAGAAAACACAACAAAATTGCTGTTTCCTCAACGTCAAAGTGGTATTTCTAGAGGCAAATAGCCTTATGAATGGCAATAAACACTGATTAATCAAGAGCACATTATTAAAGCAGTAAGATTAAATAACAAAGCAAACCAGAGTTTAATGTCTTTAATAAGTGTTCGTTTGAGATCAAGTTACTTGAGGATCAGACTTCAGTGGCGTTCTATACAGCGCTGATGTTTTAGTGTTCCAGATGACATACTTTGCCTGATACGCTAGAAAGAGTAATTTTGGATGCTCACAATTCATCTAGGAAATTTAACAGCAACAGAATATTCACCTAAAGCTGCATGTATGTAAGTCCTTGAACATGAAATGGAAGAACAGGAAAAGTTTCACCTAAGCACATTCAACTCTACAGTTTACTGGCTACAATGTCCTCTGAATGTCAGTATTTTGGGGGTGGTAGTGGTGGTGTTCTGTTTTTGTAGTTTGAGGTCAGCATTAAGGAAGTCACAGTGTATTATCCTCCTCTGCTTTCTGGATTATAATTTCCTTTATGGCAGTCTTGTGTAGAATTAAACATGTTAAAGGAAGAGGAAATTAAGCTGATTGGCAGAAGAACATGATCTTCAGCAGTGAATAAGTTATCCTCGCTTTTCATAAATGCTGATTTATTCCCACTGTTCTTTTCCACTTTATGTTTTCTATTAACAAGAGGAGGGTTGGTTTTTTTTTTGACAATGTAGAACACTATAAATTAGGTATGTTGTATATTCTAGATTTTCTCTGTCATATCACAACTAATCAGAGGGTGGCTGTCAGTCTGTAGGATTATGGTATTTTAAGTCCTTTAACAGTTAGGTAGCATAGTGATTCCTGTAACCTACCAGCATTAGCAGTTTTATATATAGGGACTCTCCATTAACAATTACAATGGAAATAACTGTTCTCATAAACCATAACACATTTAGCAGCAAAACCACACATTTATAGAACATATTTTATTCTCATGCTAATTCACAGATTCACTGGGTGGAAATGCCTTTGCTGCTTAGAAATGCAAACCCCAAAACCTTCTGAAAAGAAATTCCACTCTTGTAAGATGGGAATGATACTGATTGCTCCTCTCCCTCATAACAATAATCGGAGGACTGCAGACACAGTTATACAAGTCCTCAAGACTACCATCCACATCCCAGTCAGCTTTATTTAAAAGTGCATAAGCAATCAGCTAAATGGGAAAGAAACATTTACTATCACATCATTCATTGAATCACCATTTCAAATTAAGACAAAAGGGACCCCTTGAAGAGTGAAAATAATGGTATTCAGAACAAAGCAGAAGGGGTGCCTCAGTGTGCAGCGAGAACTGCTAACCAGTATGCTCCTATGCAATTCCACAAATGCATTTCTCTTTGAATCTTCAAAATAACTCTGATTCACTTAGGAAGTTGCCACATGACTGTCTAGAAATATTTGACTGTACAGAGACTCAGAAGACAAGGCAACAAGCCTATTTTCTGAGTAACCAGGACACATTTTCAGACAAAAGTCAATATTCCTCCCAAATTAAAGTAATATTTTAATACGAACGAACAAAGACATTATGCAAATCTTGCCCCATTTTAGTAAAAATGCTTGCCTTTGCCTACACTAAATCTGGTACTTTTGAGGTCAGATCAATATTTTCCACACTGAAGAAAGGCAAGTGCTCTTCATAATGAATAATGTTTGCTACCTCAGCACTATAAAGTATATTACAACTATTTGCACTGATAAAGTACTCCTAAAGGAGAAAAAACATTACATATGCATTTCCCCATTCCTCTTACAAACGATTGTTGTTGAATGCTATTCAGCATCCAGAAAGGGACCTAGCTATACACAGTCATTAATATAGACATTAAGAACTACTCTAGAGTTTTCTAGCATTAATTTCCTTCTGTAATGACATAGCCTTCTGCTTAGTGACATGGTGAAAAGACAGAAAAGGACCGGAAAGCACAGAAGTGTTGCGACTCATCACTCTCTCAAACAAAGAGATAATGACACTCTACATTTGTCCCTACGTTGTTCCCCTTCCTTCCCCTGATTTCAATTCCCTCTTCTCTGGACAGCCCCAGACTTCTCCCGGCCAAAGCAACTTAGATCCAATCCTTTCTAAAAATTCTGCTTTTGTTTACAAACATCTAATTTATCACCAGATGTGTTGCACAATTCTCTATAGCCATCTATGAACCTTCCCAAGCCACATCCATGAAGAGAAGCACAAAAAAGAGTGCAATTTCTACAAAACCCAAATTAATTACCAATAATAAACTATTTTTATAACATGACCTCAGGCTGATTTCATTTTTTTATGAGTTAGCAGAAAACAGATTATGAGGTAAAGGGAAAGCATTTTAAATCCGCCTCAGTACTGGCAACAGATTGAATAAATTAAGTACCTTGAATAAAGGAATGCAATATCACCCCAAATCTAGACCCTAAGTGCATTATCACTTAAGCCATGGGGCACTTTATGAGCCACACTTCAGAGAGTTTTACTTCAGTGGCTGGAACCATTGCTTAAACTAACCTGTTTGTTTCTTGCAGTGGGTGGTTTAGACACACCTCCAGGAGAAGCCAGGCATGCCTGCTTCTTGTAACAACTGTGGCTTATTTGGAAAATTCTTCTCATTTCTGTGCATCTCCGTCAGGTTCTGACCTACAACACCTAATGGTACCAACAGGAAAACACCTCTGACTTTAACAGTAAGGATTAAATCATAGCAGCCATGTGTTTCCCTTTTGCAAGCATAGTACTATTCTATTGTTGCCAAAAGTTATCTTTCTTTGTACATCAAGGGTCAAGCATCAGTCTATAACCATGTTACTGCAGGTACCAATAAACAATTATTCTTCATGCCACAGGATAAATGCCTAGCCTTTACAAGCACTCTCATGACTTGAAATTCTCCAGCAAAGCCAAACAATGGGTTTTTATTTGGATTTTAAAGGAGCCAGCTCTACCAGACGAGATACAAAGCTGTCATCTATTTAGGTAATCTTAAATTTCAAGAGTAACATTATATGTCATGTAACAACATAATACATATTGGGCCCAAACTCATACACATGGAACCAGATATTCATCTAGAGTAAGCCACGGTAGAAGTACTGACTTCAAAAGAGTGATTTACTTTCATCTTCTGCTGAACTGGTCCAAACATTGGTCGTGTTTAACACAGGCACAGCAACGTTCAGGTTGAGACTGCTGGAAAATTCAAAGAGGCCGTGGCTTCCTGATATGAGACCTGAGCTAAGGGACGATTTATTTTTTTCTGGCATCTGTTGCAGCCCCTAAAACCTAGAAAAGTGGTGAGCCTTACCCTTCAGACATCTGCCCTGCTTCCTGTTTATGTCCTGACTCTTCTCAGCCTTCTGTTTTCTCCCTCAGGCAAAAAATAGTCCTGTTTCTCATCTTTCACTAGCAAAGCTTTGTTCCCAAGGCTGAAAAGTCTCCATCTGGCTCTGATTAAGAATGACTCCACCAGGTGAGAGGACAGTCTTTCTCATTTGTACAATCTCTCAGAATAACCTTGCTGAGAAGAAAAGCCTGGTCATACTAAGCCAATGAGAGTTTATCAGTTTTATTAGGGCCAGGATTCAGTAATAAGTGTCTGTTCTCCATGTTTAATCCTTAACTGAAAATTAATTTTCTGTAAGCAGCAAAACTGATGTTTCCTTCCACAGAAGGGACAAAAATCCATCCTATTTAAGACTGCATAAGATCTCACTGTTTGGACGACAAGAACAGCAGTGTTTGCTGGTATTTTCAAGCATTTGTGCTCAAAGAGGATGTTTGTCTGACTGGTGGGGGAAAAGTTCAGTACAAAAATCACTGTATTCCATTAGCCAGATTACACTCGGAAAACTCACTTATTAACTGGGTTTCACTTCCACAACAGCGAAAACAATGTTAAGCTATCAGCCACTGAGAACTCCACAAGGATCAGTTTGAAGCTTTGCAAGGCTAATTTTCAAAAAGTATTAAATTATTTGCACTAGGCAGAATATTCAGAATTCTAATGGTAATAATCTAAAAATTAAGCAAAATGCAAAGAACTTTAAAAATGCTAGCTTCTGCAAATAGGTCAAATGCTAACTACAATGGTCAGGAAGAACTTACTGCAGAGGCAGTAATTCCATTAAAAAATACCTCTGATATTCCTTTTCATATTCACCAGTTTTGAGAATTGTTTACTGCAGTGCATTAACTACAGTACAGTTATTGTTATTCTACAGTAAATCAGTAGGAAATTTGCTGGCAACCTCAAGGGATGAGAAACTCCGACATTCACAGCCTTATCAAAAAACAAGTGATATATATAAAAAAAAAGCAATTACATTATTTTTAGCAAAATATTAGAATAGAATAGAATAGAATGGAATAGAATAGAATAGAACAAGCATAGAATAGATTTAGACTAGACTAGACTAGACTAGAGTAGAATAGAGTAGAATAGAATAGAATAGTTCCGCTGGAAGTGACCTACAACTATCATCAGTCCAACTGCCTGCCCCCATCAGGGCTGACCAAAAGTTAAAGCATGTTGTTAAGGTCATTGTCCAAATGCCTCTACAACACTGACAGGCAGGGGACATTGACCACCTCTCTAGAAAGCCTGTTCCAGTGTTTGACCACCCTCTTGGTAAAGAAATACTTCCTAATGTCCAGTCTGAACCTCCTCTGATGCAACTTTGAACCATTTCCACCTATGCTATTCCTGGATCCCAGGGAGAAGAGCTCAGCACCTCCCTCTCCACTTCCCCTCCTCAAGAAGCTGTAGAGAGCAATGAGGTCTCCCCTCAGCCTCCTTCTCTCCAAACTAGATAAACACAGAGTCTTTAGCCGCTCCTCACAGGACATGCAATCTCAATTTGCATTTAGAAAAAGTTATCTGAAAATCAAATCCTTTTCCTAGAAAATCATATACATGTTTTATAGACTAGAGTTCGTTCTAAATTGAGATTAGTCACTTGCTACAAATTCCTCAGGGCTGTCCCTAAACCACAGAATAAGCAGTTTCAGTTAAATAAAGTTTTCACTGAAGTCTTTCAAAAAGAAGAAATTTTTCAACTAATTTGACTTCAGCTTTGTGAGTTGGTCAGCCACCAGTGTGTCACATTTTCAAACTCCAGGAAAATTATCTTGCTGAGGAATCAAATGACAGGTTTGGGAGCTTTTAAATTTAGGATGATGCTGATGCAAATTACAAAGACTTGTCTTTTCTGTAGACTTCCCTTCCTTGGGACTGCTAACCTGGCTCAAACATAACAACACCTACAGCATAGAAAACACACCACTTCTTTAAGGATTTAATTTCTGATGGTTGAAGAGTCCTCTCCTGGTCAGACAGCATGCAAGCATTCACATGCTGTGCTGCTGGCTCCAGCAGCCCCGCTTGTTGGTGCTCTGTTGACATCAATATCAACAGAGAGGTTTACAACCACACAGGAGCAAAGCTCGAACGTCGCATCCTCCAAGATTCAATGGGAATTGCTCTAAACTCTCCTGTATACTTGAAATACTCCTTCTGGTACATCCTTTTCAAGAACGCTAACACAAGAGAGACGGCAACAGTGTTCTCTGCAGCCTAACACTGCCTTACTGTGTAATGGCTGTGTCTGCTAGAAATCCAGATCCTGCAGGTTAAAGTTTTAGCTCACGACTTTTCAGCAGCACAGAATCATTCCAACCACCATTATCTAAAAAAAAATGTTTTCAGGACTTTTTAGGTCACTTGTGACTGGAGGCTGCAACAGGGTGTATGTGAGCCATTAGTGCATTTGACAAAGAGTGTGAAGAGCCAGCGATGTCAGCCCTCCACTGATGGCACCCACAGGACACAGTATGAAGCCCACTCTCCACTGTTATCTTTAAAGGCAGGAAGGTGCTGATTCATCTGACTTATGCACAGAAACATCTGAGGCGCTACATACACTCAAGAGAACATGGACAGACCAGACCTGTACTACATTGTTTCACAGACAGTTGCTTAAAGAATGTCAGATTATTACAGTTTTTTCCATTGTTTCACAGACAGTTGCTTAAAGAATGTCAGATCATTACAGTTTTTTCTACTGAAGAAGTGTATAGATTTATAGATCCTTCCTGCGCTAATTTCCAAGGAACACTGGCTCCTCGTACCCATTCACCTCCTTCATGTGAAACTCTTCACCCTATTTCCCAAACATGGAACAACAGGGGAAGGAAAGACAAGGCAGTTTTTCAGTTTTCAGCCAAAAATTTGCACCTGTAGGAAAATCAGAAATATCACTTAGCTTTTCTAGTGAAACTTCCATCTTAAGGTGACCTATGGGAGAAAAAAAAAAAGTAATTTTAAGAGTAAGAATCCAAGGAACTCTTCAGAAACTTAAAATTAAGCAACTCCTTAAATAGTTGGCTGAACCATTGCCACATGGATTGGTGAATGGACTGAAAATTATTAGTTCAATGCAAGTTACTGTGAGTTCCTTGCTACCTCTGACCCTTAAACTCAAAATTGCACCACTGCTTATTGTCCACTTTTAAGCCTGCCTGCCTGCTTTTTCCCCACGCTTGGAATGTCCCTTTGTCTCACAAAGAGTACTTCCTTCTATCCTCACTGCACATCAGTGCAAGACAGAAAAACTAAGCAGACAATGGAGCACTGGAAAAATGCCTTTGTCACCTTGTGCTCTATCACTCCCCAGCTGAGATAGGAGAAACCCTGCACTGTCACATGCATGTCAGTTAAGTCATGTGGCTTTGCCTTTCATGTTCAGAAAGAAGGAAGGCTAAAAGCATTTGAGAATATCACAAAGGTCAAAAAGTGAGTTCCAAAATAAACTTGTTATGGGGAGAGTCACCTACAGGGGATTCCATCATACATTTAGACGTGGACGTAATGCACAGGATAAAAGAAAATCAGCTGACAAGTACTGTGGCAGCAGAATAAGTATCCAGACAGTAAGTTTTATAAAATCAAACAGGATAATTCTCTCAGTGTCATCTCAGAAGCCTTTGTTGTATATTCTTTTGAAGTTATCTTGCATGGTGTTCTTCTTAAGTATTTCTCTCAGTAATCACCAGCACAAGTAACAAGCACCATTGCATGGTATTTGACTCCCATTCAACACAAAACTTATCAAGCAGAATGATTTCTGCTTAATAAGTGTATGTTTGGGTCTATGGTTTCTGCAACACATGTCACTGTAGGCCATCAACTGCAAGAACATTCTTTACTCCTTGTTCTCTGGACTATATTTTCCCTAATAAGACACCAGGTTTTCATAAGATTGCCCAAAATACAAAGTGCTAGCAGTTCATGCAAAATAGGATGTATATGTCCAATACTATAAGATGTGGGAAGGTCTTTGCGACTTCAAGATAAACCGATGACAGGTCTGTGGATTGTAAATGCAATGTACTATTTCATCCATCCAAGCCTTTTTCCACATGTTTATCAGTACTTTTCATGCCTTAAGGAAAGAGGAGCACAAAGAAGCAATTTCTCATCTAGTAACAGATATCCTGTTGGTGTCATCCACCCAAACACAGGTCACCACAAGGAACCTTGTAAAGGGAGGATACATGGAAAGAGGCAGGAGAGACAAAGCGGGGCTGGGACTCCTACAAATCACTACTTCTGGCAAGATCCTGTCCTCCAGATGTCTAGGAAATGCGAAAGTGTTAGATGCTTAACATGCATAATGCTCTCACTAATTGAGCGCAATATCAGAAAAAGATATCAGCAGTTTGCACAACATGCAACAACTACTGAGTCCTAACTTCCACTCTCACCTGTCCAGATTTACCTTTTCTTTTTGGGTTAGATCCAGTTTCTTTTCCTGACAAGTCAAAGACCTCCACCTTTCAAATCTCCTCTTATTCCTTGTCATCTTGCAAAAACACATTCAATGCAAAGCCCAATCTCTGGCCCTAGTATCTCCACTCCAAAACTCAGGATATTCATTTTGCCTCTCTCCTACTATTATTTTCCAACAGTATCTCTCAGTCTGGGCATTTAGTCCTAAGTAGTCTCCGTACACACAGATGTTTAGCTGCTATAGCCTTGTTATTCAAAGCATATTCATTTCCTCTGTTAATAACCTGGTCTCAATATCAGGATCAGTGGGACCAAAGAGAAACTCCCTGAACTTATCTTCCACAGCTCCAGTTGCAGTTGTTACCATCTGTTGAGGACCGAATTGGTAGGTTTGGATAAAGTAATGGTAGTAGGGCCTCGACAAACCCACCAGACTTTCAGCAAGAGAGCTTACCTGAGCACTAAGGCGTCCGTTCTAGAAAAGTTAACTTTCTTCTCAAGGTCATGGCAGAATTACTCCGAAGGAAAAGATGTGGGAGATGCATTTCTGATTTTTAACATGGATAGGAATTAATATTTTCTTCTTTTATTCTGTTCTCAAACTATTGCTGTGCTATGGATGAGGACAAAGACACTTCCCTCTCGGAACAGGTCCAGCTCTTCTGTCTTCTCCAACATCCTGCACTGGGCTTCCTAAGATCTCCTTGTTCCCTGTTCCAAGTTTAAGCCTGGAGATTCAGAGCATTGCACAAAGCTGTCAATTAGAGCAATCTTCCAAATCTGTGGTCCACCAGGGAAGAACACAGAGGAAACTTCACCAATGCTCAAGTCCCGTGAATTGTGCCATGAATATAAGGATGGAACACTTTCCTTCCCAATATATTGGCCCCAATATGATTTAAACTATGAATACTTTTTAGTGTCTCAATTCACTGCAAATGCAGGGATTACTGAGAAAGAGGTAACAAGGCAAGCCAAGACTTTTCCCATATGGTCTCCCAATGAAGTCCTGTTGCACTTTGGCCTTTAGGTGCCAGAAAGCAAATTAACTGCAAGTTTCTTTCTAAGTCTGATTATTTTTTTTTTTACTTTTCTATCATTTGAAGGCAAACTACAAGGATATATTTTGGAAATACTAGGAAAACAGGAAATTATAAACCATAAATTGCAGAGAAGAAAAGAAATGAAAGTTCTTGTAACTCTGAGACATTCTTAGAGTCTGTGGATTACCAACAGAATAACACATGCTGGCTATATCAGCCGTGTCAATGGGAGTAGACATTTTCAGAAAACAAAGCAGCCTAAAGTGCAAATAGGTTTTAGCTAGAAAAATTCTAATTCTATAATCACAACAGTTTGTGAGTTTTATGAGACAAAAGAAAAATCCTTTCAAGACACTCTTTTCACATCTGAAAGAGCAAGCAGCTCACTCAGTATTGAGTAATTTAGGGATTAATAAATTATCCAGACAGTTCAGTGGAAAATAGTGTTGGAGTGTTGAATAGTCAGAGGCCCAAAGAACCAACCTGCTGTTTAACACAGATTCCAGCAGACACATAGAGGAATATATATGTAAACACATATCTACAATATAGGGTATGTGTCTCACAGTAGTCACTCCATATCTGATGAGAAGAATTAAAGTGGCATAAAGAAGGTCTTAAGCCTTGGAAAATTATTCCTTTTCTTAGGGGACAGCAGAAACCAGTGATGGTTTCCCTCTGAAGACCAATTTATAAGCTTAGTCTAAGGATCAAACTGCAGACAGTAAGGCAGAGGTGAACCACAGCATACACCACTATGCAAATCCAGGAGATGAATTTTTAATCCTTGCCATCATGTACTTCTACTACCCACACATATGTAAGAGGCAATTACAGTTCTCAGACTCTGATCTTCAGTGGACTTAGAAACAAGAGCAACAAGCTCCACAAGACAACCATGCTCTATGCAGAAGTGGTTCTGGTTTCCAGTTTTAGAGATGCTGCTCTTTGGCATATGGGCATGCCCCAGGCCGGCAGGTACTGCCCATGTTCAGGAGAGCTATGGGCAACAAAGCTTTTTGAATGTCATCTGCTTCTCTCTCTTCCATACATCTCTTGCACGTGCCAAGCATGCTCTGCACTTCCTTACTCAGATGTAGGTCTGGGCAAAGAGACTTAACAGGCATACAGGCTTTCTTTTTTCATCTAAGCCTTGCCCATTTTCATGGTCTACCTGGCTTCTTCTCCCAGGTTCTTGGTGCAAGAGGTTATTGGCTGTGCAGTACAGGGGCCACAACACCTTCACCAACTAACTACCAGCATTTTGCAGTGGAAGCAGTCCAGAAACCGCTGCTCTTCTGACTAATGTAGGCTCAAGTCCTGCTGCTTCAGCAACCAGATTCTTCCATGACACTTTGATCCAGTATCACCCACCCCAGAGCAACAAGCTATTGAACAGTGTAAAAACAGAAGATCATCAGAGCTCCAGGCACTATATATGAGTACATATTCAAGCACTGATCTGCTGTCATGGTAGGTCTAGATATAGCTACAGAAGTGCCTCTACTCTCAGAACAGTCAGCAAGCCTGTGGAAGTTTCAGAATCACAGCAGAATTCATATTTACAACAAATATCAGGGACAAGGGTAAGAGAAGTGGAAAAAGAGATTGTCTTCGTCAGGGACTTTATCCCACAGAAAAGGCTAGCATAAAAGTTGAGCACACTTGCCAATCTTCTCCTTTCAGTTGACACACTTCTGTCAAGCAAATTAACAAATAAAATGCTACCAAAAACTTAATTACATGGCCTTTGCACTAACCAAAATGAATGTGTCTTCCAGGGGTAAAATAATCTAGGCCATCAGTAACAACAATATTTAAGTGACAATGTTTGCATCAGTGCTTACTTTTCACCAGATCACATTCTTTTCCCAATTTGTTCCCGTCACCAACTTTATCAGCTTGGAAACAGAATACTGAATCTGTGTAGGAACTGGAATGGATTTCCGTCCTCTCTTTGCCACTCATGTTGCTGCTGTCTTTTCTCCTGGTGGCCATAGGATTACTATTTCAGACCTCCACGTGTTCTCTGGTCAGAATGGAAAGAGTAACATTTGCATAGTCTCCAAAGGAATTTTAGTATGGTTAAGACCTATGCAAATATACTTTATGGCTGCTCTTCTTTCATTTATGCAGGAGGAAAAAAAAAAAAAAAGTCCTAATCTTTGTTTCCTGACTGTATATGTATTCATCGACCCTGTTTCACAACTGCTTAAGCTTTTGCTTTTGGACAGCAACCATTCCAGCTAGATCTAAAGATTCCCATCAGCTCCAAAACTGGTCTTCAGGTCTTTGCTGAGCCGGTGTTACTCTCTTGTTCTCAATGTCACCAGTAAGTTCAATTTTAAATGTTCTCTGGAT
This sequence comes from Charadrius vociferus, assembly GCF_000708025.1. Classification (NCBI taxonomy): domain Eukaryota; kingdom Metazoa; phylum Chordata; class Aves; order Charadriiformes; family Charadriidae; genus Charadrius; species Charadrius vociferus. The sequence continues at coordinate 505,467 of NW_009647211.1, forward strand.
AAATTTCAGCATGAGCCCATGACTGGGGAATTAGAGATCGCTGTTCTCGCACAACTTGGCGCTGCTGCCTCTTTCCTGGCAGCTCTGTGACACGAGCTGAAAATGAACACAGAGCCTCCCTTCTTTGTCCCACCCGGCGCAGGGTGGCAGCAGCTGGGTGAGTTATCCGTCACGCCTCTGACATAACGCCCCAACCCGCGCCGTGGCTGCGGAGTGCCGGAGCAGGAAGCAGGCAGCACATTTCTACAGGAAGCGCCGGTGCCTTGGCAAGAGCATCGCAGCCAACAAGTCTGATCATCCCAAGCATGCGGCTGCGTTTCCAGGCCCTCCTCACCATCACTTAAAGAAGCTGTGCTATTCCTGCAGGTGCTCCTGGGCAACAGCTTGGAACGCAAGTGTTCTGCCATATGGGGCCCTGGGCAGGGAGCCACCACTGAAGATACGTTTGGCACGTAGGCCTGCTGTCAGAGAGGAGATTAAAGCATAGTGCTACAAGTGGCAAGGGAAGACGAGACTCCCACGTGACATGCCACTAGCAGCAGATCGCAGACAAGAGGCGAGACAGCTTCACATTTGACTTCCAAGATGAGGGTGGCAAGGCAACAACACTAGAAACTGAGTTATCATGAATGCGCGTCCGACAGGACATTATACCCAAGAGATGGCTGAGGGAGAGGGAAATGATTCAGTACAAACAACTCAAAAGTCTGTGGTTCACCTTCCCTGCAGGAATCCCCATGAACACACTTTATGTCCCTTCAGCTGTGCACGGGAGGCTACCAGTGTGGACCAGAGGGAAAATGTCTTTGACACAGCCAAGACAGCAGATGCATTTAAATAAAAATTTTCAGAGGGAAAAAACCCCACAAAATACAGTAATGAATAAACAGTCTGTCCACAAATTTAAAAAAAAAGCAATAGATTTCTTCATGAACTCCTTTACAGTAACACTGCACACTACTAATCAGTTGCATCCTTAAGTGTGCTTGAGTTACATTATGCATTTGTCTCTCTGCTCACTGTTCACTAATTTCCTTCTAAATATAGGAACTCTCCTCTGTAACAGCATGACTTAATTCACCATGGGAATTGTCTTAAATTTTATCCAGAAATAAGATCATAACTGCATACTAAATAGCAAACAGTCACAGCTGAAAGTTTGTGAGCTAAAATTTCTACATAGGAATGAGACTGCAGATATTTGTGAAATACAGGAATTCAGCAGAAGAGGGGGATAAATTAATTATTTACACTTGCAATCAGAAAAGCGGTGGTTCTAAAACAAAAATTTCCTGCAAAACTAAGCTCCACACTGTGTGTTGCAGTGCATGATGCCGCAGGAGAATACCTATCTTAATTAAACACTAACTTTTTAGGGTGTTCTAGATATATTTACAGCCTACATACTAAACTGCCCTGCAGAAAAGATCTGGCACCGTGAAATTTTGACAAGAAAGAGAAATTTAGTTAGGTCTAGACACAGATTGGTTTGAGCTTTTGAATATTAATAAATAGCCTTCTCATATTGCTGGAATCGCTGTGTGCACTAGTTACCGCTTGCTTTCTATAAGCAAAAAACCTGTCACTGTACCCTTAAATTCACTGCCACTAATTAAATTAATTAGAAACTACAAATGCAGGTATGCAGCTCCAGTAGGACTTCTCTGATTACCTAGCTCAACTGTTTTCATCAAAACTTCGGTGTGCTCAACATCAACAATATAGTTAGGCAAGAATTCAATGTAACAGCATCCAAAAGAATGACACACAGACCAGCGAAAGTGTGAGACCGCAGAGCGATCTCACTGAATCCGCTCCCCGTGTTAATAGACTAGCAGAACTCTTTTCTGGCAAGACTGACAGCATTTGGAAAAAACACAACACTGAATACAAACACTGCAACCTTTAAACATAATTTTTAAGCCACAGCCAAAGAGACGGTATCAACTTCATGTCACAGGAACTTCAGCTGTGATACCATTTTACAGTCACTCTGTTGCATGTGTTTAAAAAAACCCACATTGATGTTTAACTGTAAGTGGTTTTGTAGCCGTATGTAGTACAACCATTGACTCAGAAAGCTGTGGTAAGTGAGGAAGAAAACAAAGAGTAGGCAATGGTGAGTAATGTGTCTCCCAAGTACCTCATAGCAGCCTGGGTACAGCCAGCTAGGATGCTTTGCCTTGGAAACTGGCTGCTGATGTGGCAGGGGGCCACCCTGACCGTCCCACTCTACCTGGCTGCAGGAATCCCCACCGTTGGGTGGGAGCATCGCTCTCGGGCTGTACAGTATGGGAAAGCAGTGCCTGAGGCATCACCATTTGTTAGCTGTCCTTTCAAAGAACCACAAAATCATAGAATGGTATGAATTGGAAGTGACCTTCAAAGATCATTTAATCCAACCTCCCTGCCAAAGCAGGTTCCCCCACAGCAGACTGGACAGGAATGCATCCAGACAGGTTTTGAGTATCTCCAGAGAGGAAACTCCACAACCTCTCTGAGCAGCCTCCTGTTGTCCACTGTCCTGTCGCTGGGCACCACTGAAAAGAGTCTGGCCCCAACCTCTTGACACCCACCCATTAGGTATTCCTAAGCACTGATGAGGTCCCCTCTCAGTCTTTTCTTCTCCAGGCTAAACACACCCAGGTCTTTCAAGCCTTCCCTCATAACAGTGGTGCTTTGTTCCTTTAATCATCTTTGTAGCCCTCCGCTGGACTCTCCCCAGTAATTCCATGTCTTGAACTGGGGAGTCTAAATCTGGACACAGTACTCCAGATGTGGCCTTACCAGGGCTGAGTAGAGGGGGAGGATGACCTCCCTCGACCTGCTGGCCACACTCTTTTAAAGGGACCCCAGGAGACCATTTGCGTTCTTGGCCACCAGGGCACATTGCTGGCTCATGGTCAACTTGTTGTCCACCAGGACTCCCAGGTCCCTCTCTGCAGAGCTGCTTTGCAGCAGGTCAACCCCTAACCAGTACTGGTGTATGGAGTTATTCCTCCCAAAGTTCAGGCCCTATGGTGGCCATTTTTGAACTTCATTAGGTTCCTCTCTGCCCAACTCTCCAGCCTGTCCAGGTCTCACTGGATGGAAGCACACCCTTATGGTGTATCAGCCACTCCTCCCAGTTTTGTGTCATCAGCAAACTTGCTAAGGGCATGCTCTGCTCCTTCACCCAGGTCGTTAATGAATATGTTGAACAAGACTGGACTCAGTAGTGACCCCTGGGGAACACCGCTAGTTACAGGCCTCCAAGTAGACTCTGAGACACTGATCACAACTTCTGAGCTCTGCCATTCACCCAGTTCTGAATGCACCTCACTATACACTCATCTAACCCACACTTCCTAAGCTTACCTATGAAGATGTTACGGGAGACAGTGTCAAAAGCGCTGCTGAAGTCAAGGTAGACAACGTCTACTGCTCTCCCCTCATCTACCCAGCCAGTCATGCCATCATAGAAGGTTATCAGATTGGTCAAGCATGGTTTCCCCTTGATGAATCCATATTGACCACTCCCAATAACCCTCTGTTCCTCCACATGCTTAGAGATGCCATCCAGGATACGCTGTTCCATCACTTTTCCAGGGACAGAGGTGAGGCTGACTGGCCTGTTGGTTCCTGTTCTATAGCTTCCTAGGTCTTCCTTCTTGCCCTTTTTGCAGGCTGGCATGCCATTAGCTTTCCTCCTGTCCTCAGGCACCTCTCCTGTTCTCCATGACCTTTCAAAGATGATGGAGAGCAGCTTTGCAATAACATTTGCCAGCTCCCTCAGCACTTGTGGGTGAATCCCATCAGGGCTCATGAATTTGTGGGTTTCAGGTTTGCCTAAATGATCTCTAACGTGATCCTCCTCAAACAAGGGAGAGTCTCCCTTTCTCCAGGCTCTCTCTCTTACCTCCAGGGTCTGGGAATCCTGAGGGTTGGCCTTAGCAGTAAAGACCGATGCAAAGAACGCATTCAGTAACTCTGCCCTTTCTGCATCCTCCGTCACCAGGGCATCTACCTCATTCAACAGTGGACCCACAATTTCCCTAGTCTTCCTTTTACTACTATGGTACTTGAAGAAGCCTTTCTTATTGTCCCTCTCATCGCTTGCCAGGTTTAATTCAAAGTGGGCCTTAGCCTTCCTCGTTACATCCCTGCATACTCTGACAATGTTCCTATATTCCTCCCAAGTGGCCAGTCCATTTTCCCACATTCTGTAAACTTCCTTTTTCCATTTGTGTTTTTTCAGAAGCTCTTTGCTCATCCATGCATGTTTCCTACCTCCTTTGCCTGATTTCTTACTCATAGAGATGCATCAATCTTCAGCTTGGAGGAAGTGGTGCTTGAATATTAACCAGCTCTCTTGCACCCCACTTCCTTCTAGAGCCTTAACCCATGGGATTCCTCCAAGTAGGTCTTTGAAGAGGCCAAAGTCAGCTGTCCTGAAGTCCAGGGTTGTAAGTCTACTTTTTTCCCTGCTTCTTCCATGCAGGATCCTGAACTCCACCATCTCAAGGTCACTGCAGCCAAGGCTACCCCCCACCTTCACATCCCCAACTAGACCTTCTTTGTTTGTGAGCACAAGGTCCAGTAGCGCACCTCTCCTCGATGCTTTCTCCACCACCTGTGTCAAAAGGTTATCATCAGTGCTCTGCAGAAACGTCCTGCACTGTGCATGCCTGGCTGTGTTACCTTTCCAGCAAATATCAGGGTGGTTGCCAGTTATTAAAATGACATCATAGAAACAGTGGGGTTAAAAAGGGGACCTCCTGATGACTCCAGATGTGCAGGTAAAGCAAACATAAAGGGACTCCCTGCTCAGCATTACATGTCTTTTTCAGATGCAAGGGACAAACCACTATTTTGAAGGACCTATGTCATTGCTAAGGGCAAACAGCATTGGTTCATATAGAACAGAAATGTAGTGAAATGACGCCACCATAATAAGACAACACTGGCACCCAGTGGTTTTTAAAAGAGGTCATGCTTGGGTTTTTGTGGGTTGTTTGGTTTGGTTTGGTTTTTCTTTTCTGTAAAGAAACATTTCCTTTTGGAACAGATTCTTGATGCATCTCCCACACTTTGTCAACTAAGACCAGAGTAAAGACCATAATTTATTCCTAAACAAGAATGTAGAAAGTTTTGTTTCAACTCTTCTTGATTCAGTTTTGGCACTCAATAAGGTCATTTGTTGCAGCAAGAAATAACAAGATGCAGGAGTATTTCATTCCAACAGAGTTTATGCTCTACCAAGGCAGAGCAGAGACCTTCAGTCCCTTCTGGTTCTGTCCAGGTTCCCATACCAGAACATCTGGTTTTCTGCAGTAACCTCCCCGTGAGTTAGAGGATTTGTTGTGGTGGTAGTCCTGTCCTTAACTCATGCTTATGCCATGCCCCATTTTATTGTTTACCTAAGAAAGCATTCAACACAAGACAACTATTTTCTTGGTGCTACGCTAAGAGTGGATTATCTTTGGGCTATGTATATGTTCTATGAATATTCTAAGCAAAGCTCTGGAATATGAGAGAGAACAGAAAAAATGCTTTTAGCCCATTATTTGTCACAGAACACATACTGTTGTGACAAAGTAATTTTTCTTAATCTGCAGTTGTTGACATGCAAATGACACCTGCACAGTCACAGAAAACCAGTGAAATACACTGAAAAAGAGCTCTACATAGCAAAGGCAAAACATGGAAAATAAAGAGGGAAGTCATTCTCCACTGTTCTCAAAATCCAAGGACTCAGGGACCATGACCTGCAGAGCTGTACCTGGAAGGTTTTTAAAGAAGACTACAGGAGAAAGCTCTACACATTCACGCCTTTTGGGGTTGTGGTGCCACAAAATCCATTATTTTTTCCACTTCTTTGAAACCCATTGAGCCTGTAGATTTCACCTGAAAAACCTGCACATAGAGAGGCTCAGGCGAGGAGTCAAGAAAATGCTTGACATGCTGTAGCTCCTTTGCATTGCAAGAAGCAACCCAAAGCCTACCTCCCCTCAGAGTAGTCAAAAGGACAAGAAAAATAGACCTTGTAAGGGGATTAACAAGAGCGCGGGGGAGAGAAAGGAACAGGCACAGCCTTGTTTATGCAGGACTCAAACAATAGCAAAGAGTTGCAATGTTAAGCAGGGAGCACAGCTGCCGAAACCACATGGCTTTACAGTGGAAATACAGGAGTCAGTAGACTAATGTATGGATTGGGCACAGGAAAAGGCTCTTGGAGAAATATGCTAGCAACAGCAATTCTGAAAAGAGCTTTCCTTTAGTTTACATCGAATATAGGTTGAACGGTGTTGGGCATGCATGCACATGTTCCACAGAAGACTGAACTGTCTCTGTTGTCCGTGCTGCCCCTGTGACCTAGGACTATGGGAAAGCAGTTCAGTCAAGGTTATGCTTTTACCTTCTGGGGTATAGTGGGCAACTGAAGTGGCAGATTTGTGGGTTTTGTGATAGGGACTTCTCCATCCAACCATAGGATCATCTTTTGCTTGCTACAGAGCTGAACCAGGCTCCATCTATCAACATGATTGTAAGAGCTTCTGCAGACCATTACCACTATAATGGGCTTCTGCTATATATTTCTGTTGTTTTATTTTTAATAGTTTTGTCCCCAAATTCTGGCTTTTTAGATGTCTGTCTCAAAGTAAACCTCCCAACAATGTATTGGTTTTAAATTCTAATCCCTCAACGGATTTCAGCTTACTCACAAATGTCTTCATCAAATCCTAAAACACCCAGGCCCTACACCAAAACAAAGAAAAGACAGATGTAATTATCACTTTATTCTGCTTGGCAAAACAGTGTAAAACTGGATGGTTCTGTTGAGTTAGAGAATAATGGGAGAGCACAGTTTACAAGATGAGACTTGTTAGACCTTGAAACATCCCCCTTTATCTGCCTGCTCAGGTTTTTAAGAAGCACTTGCACGCTGCCTCACATTTGACTCAGCTCAATGACATGCAGTGTTCCAATTTATTTCCATAAGAAAAGAAAGAATACAATAACCCCCAGGTGCATTGCAGGAAAATGGCTTAGACTCAGACCTCTGTTACAGTAGATAATGCAGTTGCCACTGGGCAGAAGATTGTAAAGCCCGCTTCATCAATGTGTGTTTGATCTCTTCCTTTTTGCGCTCAAGCAGTCATACCTCTTTTGGATAGAGCTGAGTTTTTTTATTTAACTGGAAAAACAATGGAATAAAGCAATTTATTTTTTTTTCATGTTTGACCAGTTTTCAGTATTATAAATTCCACTGTATTAAATATCATTCAAACATGAGACCAGATGTCTTCATGTTTACAACACATTCTTTTGGCACAGTTTGTCAAAACACAGTCAGTCTTGGAAAATCTGAATATGAATGTTTTCATGTAAATGGCCTCCAGTGTCTTTGTTAGCCTAAGCAGCTTAAAACCTTGTAGTTTTAAATTAAGTACCCAAGGAAGGGTACACTCTGATCACAATATCCTAATACACTCAGATGCTAGTTTAGCTTCTATCTCTCAATCCTTTTACACTAAAAACACCTAATTGTGCTAATTTAAGCAGAGGCTTAATGAAATGGTTTAACCAATGTGCTGTTTTCACTTTTATAAGGAGACAGGGCTCACAGAGTAGCACTGGAATAATGATGGTATCTTCACTTGAGTAAGGCAAGAACACTGCTAGAAACCATTCTAATTCCCAAAGTCAGAGTGGGTGCAGTTCTGGGTGACAAGTGACTACGACTCCATAACATGTCCCTCACTAAATGCTGCATTTCAGTCTTCACAGGTGAGGAGCCTCAGCTCAGGCTCACCCTGGCCTTTACTAAGGCCTCTCGTGTCCTGCAGAGAAAGCTCGAGGACCACTATCTCACTGCCTGATTGAGCAGGCACCTATGCAGTTTTCATACCTTCTTATGATGGCACAGGTTCACTATCCACATTTCCTCCAGATGAATTTTGCTATGAATTCAAAATGACAGAACACTGACAAGCAAAGAAAAATTCCTTAGCTTAGAAGGGAAAAGAAACACAAATGGGGCTGGGAAAACTAGATTTTAAGCGGATGTTCTTAGTGGCTTGAGCGGATGCGGTGATTATAAATGTAGGATATTGTTTCTTAGATTCAAACATTCAAATACAGCTTCATCTCCTATACTTGCTGTATATTTGTTGTAAAAGCTCAGAAAATGATTTTTTTTTTGTTAGAAAGATGCAGGTCAACACAAGAATTCAAGAAACCAGTGTTTTCAAGGGAACACATGGCTTCCTGTTGCCTCAGGAGCTGGCCATTAATAGATAAAATGCCAGTACCTGAGTTAAATTTGCAAGGTTTAACAGAATGGACAGCTGTTACACACCTGTATTTAACAGACAACCCATAATCTTACTGGAGCATTTACACTTCTACATAAAGCAAGCGATTACATATATGCTATGAACTTTGATGTCTCAGTTATTCATGCATATTCATGTATTTTTTTCTGAGAAATCTCTTACCTTTAATACATATTTCCCATTATAGTTACAGCAATTACCAACACAGAAAGAATCAGTCCTGTTCCTTGTGCCATACAGGTCCAGAAATTGTACCCTAAATTCATGAGGAGGGCACACAATTGTTGCTAAGAGCAAACCAAGGTTTTGTTTTGTATTTCTTTTTTTTTTTTTTTTTATGTGCCATTCCCTTAGTTCTGACTCTTGTTACAGAAGAAGCATAGCTTTGCTTTATATTGTCTGGACTCTTAATTAAAATCAAAAGCAAATAAAAACCTGTATTAAAATTAAATCCTGTCATGTATCCTTTTATGCCTGAGGGACCTAATATGGAACTCAGGTAATCCTTAAGTAAGAATTTAGTAAAGGCTGTTTGTTTGTTTGTTTGTTTTTCCTTAAGATTGTAACTTCAAGCAAGCAAATCTGAGACCTTGTATTTTCGAGGGAATATTGTACAAATTTCTCATGGCTATTTTTTAAGGATGGTGACTTCTTTAATACGGATTTCCAGAAATACTGCTAATTTTATAATGCATGAGTTGCTTCTGTTGCTCATTTTATGATCAAGGCATGTCCTCCCTGTCCACTGTTTAAAATTTGGCTTTATCACTGAAGCTTCTAAGGCCACAATTCAGAAACCTGCTGTTTAGAAAACCGTGGCAGTTCCAGGAGCTCGCTGTGAAATGAATACCGAATGTGCTGTCAGCAATAAGTGATGCAGCACACAAACTGAGCTGGAGAAGAAAGTTCTACATGCTGAAAAACAGTCATCGAAGGAAATCCACTTTCACAGAAACCATTATGACAGCCAGGAACTGGACTCAGTGACATGACAGTGATGAATCTGTGCTAGGACTCTCAGTGGCCACAGCCTTGCTTCAACCCGTCTTTTGTTCCCTCCATGCCCTAACTCCAAACTGATTCCTTCTGAAATCCAGTCCCTTTTTCTTGGAAACAATTTAATGCACAGAATGCAAGTACTGCCTTGGTTAGATCAGGTCAAAATGCAGGCAATCAGTGCTCTCTGGGAAGGTGACAGCCCATCAGGAGGTGCAGATTGGAGACTCAATGGAACAGCTCAGCGGGCTGATACTTTCTCAAGTCATCTTCCCAATGCAGCATAGCTGTGTCGCATGAAGTCAGGTGCAGAGAATGAGGGCACCTCTACCAGCCAGAAATGAGAAGCTCCTCACTTTTCTAAATTGAACGGTGGCCAGATCTGAGGACTGGGATGGCTGAAATTGTACTGCAGTAAGTGCTCTAGAACAAACCTTGTGTGGCTCCCAGCCCACCTCCCAGCCTTTCTCATCTTTCTAGCTTTGCTTCTTCACTGCAACTGTCTCCTGGATCCCAGATACTCTGCAGCCCATGTTTCCTGCAAGCCACAGGCACACAAGAGGAAAACAAATCTACCCTTGGTGTCGATCTTGTGCTCTTCAATGCAATTCAATAGGAAATGCAACACTCTGGCAATTCAGTGATCGTTGCAATGTCAGAGCTAAGCACTGTGCCATAGATTTGAGTTAAAGTTACGTGGTTCAGTCAAAAGCACTAACATGATGAAATAAAAAAAACCTGACTGCATTTTAAAATTCAGAATCAAAATCTAAGAGTTTCCAAGACTGCCACAACCTGTAAAGAAACAGAATTCAGGATGTGCAAGACACGGAAACTGGCTAAGCACTATTCAAATAACTTACTATACTAGTTTTTGTAATATTCACGCATCTGTACAGAACACCTATGAACACTCTAGTCACTCTTTCAAAACAAACCATGAATCTGTGTATTCAGAATGACTTTGTGGTAGCTGCTATTCAGTGCAAGGCTCACCAGAACTAAGTATATGTATTTTTTCCCTGAAGTGCTCAACTCAGCATTCAAGAAAAAATTAAGAACCTTTGTTCTATCGTTTACTCATGTGTGCTGCTTTGGACACCCTTCAAAGGTGCATGACTTATAGCGTGTTCTACATGTCTATCAGTTCAAGACATTTCTTCTCTTCTGCCCTTGCTGCTAAAGGGTAGGAAAAGTAAGAGCAAGCAATGGACCTACTGCAGAAGGAAAGAGGATGCACATATGATTTGTATGCATACATATAAAACACATGACCAGGTATGACTTCCTTTTAATGTCCCTAACAGTTCTGCCTGCAGAAGCTCATAGTATCAACCCTGACCCACCATTTTGTGTGACCAAATTGTTCAGCTGCTCACATTCAAGAAACTCATCGTATTGACCAAGTTTGGTTGGTTTTTTTACTACACTTAGATGTATAAATCAAACAACTGTTCAAATTTACATCTGTATGGACACACACGTCTAATGCAGGTAGGGAGTGCAAACGTTTTCTAGATATAATTAACAGGGCAACCAGACATGAAACCTTAACTTTCTGAAAAAGTTTTTTGAAGAGATTCAAAGCAGCATTTTAAACAGAATCATAGAATTGCTGAGGTTGGAAGGGACTTTTAAGATCATCAAGTCCAACCAATAATCTGCCCTGACAAAACCACTTCTAAACTATGTCCCCAGGTACCACGTCTACCCTTTTTGTAAATACCTCCAGGGCTGGCAAATCCACCACCTGCCTGGACAGCCTATTCCAATGTTTAATAACCCTCCCAGTGAAAAAAATTTTCCTAATATCCAATCTAAACCTCATCTGACATAACTGAACCCATTTCCTCTCGTCCTATCGCTTGTCACCAGGGAGAAGAGATAGTAACAGAAAAGAGTAGCTACTCTTTTTCACGTCTTGAGCCCTCATTCTCACCCATGAAAATGAACAAAGAAAAAACAAATTTATAGAGGCACCATTGCATAAATATGCAGCTATCTCTGCTTTCTGTGAGAAAAGTTTCACTTCAGTGTTTCCCCACAGTTAACAAAGAAAGTGACTGAAAGCTGCCATTATCTAACACCTACTTACTGGCCCATATGAAACAAACTGACACAGTTAACTTGACCCAAACAGGCCTAGAGTCAGGAAGACTCGAATACCTTTTACCCTGAAATAGGGCACAAAGACAGGTGACCAGCAAATGCTCTAATTCCATTCTGGAGCGCAGTCACGGGTCAGTATTTATCTAACAAAGGCATTCTAAAGCATTCCACCGAAAGATTTCTGGAATATTTTGCCCAGTACAAATTTTCACATTTTTGAAAGTGAGAAATTACAAACTAATTTTAGCTGAAATTCACACGTTTATGAACGACATCATAGGAAGCTAGTGTCACATACTTAATTCTACCAAATGGTACAATGAGATCTTTTGTACAAAGTTTAGTCACACTCAGAAAGAACTGTTTCACTTTATCCCAACAGCATCTATTAAGATAAAGAAATTATCTTTTTCTCAATAGAGTTCCTTTCTCTTTTCACTAGTCAGGCAGACAGCAGCCTCTCTATACTCCAGGCATATTAGCTGACTTTCAAGGAAAAGCCTGGCAATGTATGCATAATCCTATGCAGCATGCAGTTCTTTATAACTTACATTCTTCTTACCTCTCCAGTGATCAGAGTTTGGTAAAAGAGAAAACAGGTCATAAGACAGACAATGAAATCTTTGCTTTAACCTGGCATAGAAATTTCTTAACTTTGTTCTCCTGGGATTCGTACTGTTATTCTTGAAAGTGCAATACAGGCAGCACTACACGCTTCTGTACTTATCATTACTCATATTAGTCACATCTCTGAATTTATCTAGCAACAGAGACTGTGTTATAATAAAATTCAAGCAATGCTGAAGGACTGTAAAGTTAGAAACCATTTGTTGTGCGGATGGCTAACAGAAATGTATCAATATGGCAGCTGTGTTTCCATAGCTCCTTAGGTATCTTTCCTTCTTTGATAAGCTTCTGCTTCTCCAAAAGATGTTTAGGGACTTTATACCAGCTACCAGCAAATAAGAAAAAGACTGTCTTCTTAGCACTTCTCTAACCATTAATTCATACTTTTCAGTGCGCATACAATCAACGTGTAACTTAGAAATTCTTATGAGTTTAAGAAGGATATTATCTCTATAGTATTGAAAACAGAATATGTGAATGTGAAGATTGCGCATACAGAACAGAGTACTAAACTCAGATCTAGTTAAGTATTCTCCAGTTGCTAGAAAAACTCTGCAGTTTCATGTCGACCCCTGGATCTTCATGCAGTTGCCTTCCGTGAGTTTTATTTGTACCACACAATCAGCATGGGACACACAGCCATGATTTACAGCCTCCCAGTAGCTCTGCGCAGCTGTGAAAGTCAGATTTATCACATGCACTGATCTTCTTCACTCTGTACCAGAGCCTACAGCCCTGCCTCGAGAACGTCCAAGTTACTCTGGAACAGAAATGAGAGCAAGTAGAAGCATCCAAAACCAGTTAAATGTCTGTTGACTTTAACAATCCTTTATTGACTAGTAAAGCGTCAGCCAGATCATTGCTGCTAATTAAAGACCATTTATTTCAAAAACATTTTACTGAGTTTCCCAGAGCAATATATTCACGGCACTTCAGGGTAGTAAGGTTTTTTACATGTGAAACCCAGCTTCGTAATTTGGCCTCCCAACACCAACACAGGAAAACACCAGCCCTAGTTTAAGGAAACCATGTCCCCAGAGCGGTCCGGCTCACCCACAGAACGGCCGTGGGACACCGAAGCAGGCGATCCTACATTTATATAGGAACTGGGCAGAACACACTGATGTTTTTGTTCTGTTGCATTATTTCAGTTCAGCAATGCCATCTGGGATACGTTACTGTATGTTTGGTACTGGACCTATATTTGTGTCCCGTGAAGTGCATGTTCCTGATTTAGTCCTTTTTCCTATTTGGTTTAGTCTACTGGAACCGCTGCAGCTGCTAACACTCTAGAAATTCCAGGAAAAAAGAGAACTTCTGAACCTATGGCCTATGGTGTTGTTTTTTTTTTGAGAAAGCTCTTACGAGTTAGACCACACCACACAGTATACATTCTTCTGTATGAGGAAATTTTACTGCATGATAATAACCAGTATGCATTTGGCTCATGTAAACTCTATCAGCCTGTCTTTCCACAGAGAGAGCGAACAGGAAAAAAAAGATGTGGTTTTCACTTTTCTATCAGGTATGGCCCCATAGCCAACGGAGCTCCCTGAAGTGTGCACAGACCAACTTCTCACGCTGTGAATTATGTTGCAAAGCACCAAAAAACCCTGAGGAAATCAAGTCAGAGGTCCCAGGTTTCCGCAGCAGCCTTGATCCCCCACTCAGACCTTGAACAGCTTTGGCCGGCAGCGATAGTCTGGTGGTTTCCACAGCGAGCGCAGGACTGGCAACCTTGGGCACAACACCAAGCACCAGTCCTCAACAGAAGCAGAAGCAGGCGACCATTGGGCATCTACAATGCCTGGGTTTGCTTTCCTATTCTTTTTTCTCCTCTGCAGCTCATCCAGTCCTTCATTAACAGAGACAATTAGCACTTCTCTGCTGTATATGGTAGGCAGGAAAGGGGCAGGAGCAGCTGTCACGATCCTGCTGACAAGGGCAGAAGGTGAGGCTGGGTGGAGGACAGCTGCAGGCAGGGCTGCCCAACAGCGGAAACTCCCCAGAAAGGCAAGTGCTGCCCTGGCGAGGAGGCCATCAGGGAGGTGAATGGGGAGAGCCTGCAGCAGCCATGTTGCGGGCTGCCCCACGCCACCCAGGGTGGGGGACAAACCGCCGAGGGGCTGCCCGGTGCCCCGCCTCAGG
>NW_009647211.1:519775-528239 GCF_000708025.1 Charadrius vociferus
TTTTGTTTTATTTTTTTTTTCTTTTTTCTCTTTTTGTTGTTTTGTTTTTATACTAATGCACATAGCACACCACGATTTCTCCTGCATGCAGCGCACTTCTTACAAATCCATGGGCTTTGGCATTTTTGGCAAAAGGAATATGCCACAGCTGATGGGTTCCCTTTGGCAGCGCTGGACCCCAGGTTTTCCTGGATCCCTACTCGGCCGGGGAGCTCTTCTGAGCTGGGGCTCAGGCGCTGTCATGGGGGAAAACTGCACAGCAGCAGGGTCTACAGCATGGGGCAGGCCCAGCAGAGGCCCAGACAGGCCCAAGGACATGGGCACGGCCAGTGGGAAGCATAAAATCCCTGGGAGCTCCAAAGGGGTTGGGGTCTCACAGGCCTGATGCTGCCTGGAGGCCTCTGCACCCCCAAGGACCCTCTCAGGTGTTGGGGCTTCTACTGCCTGCATCGTCTTCTCCTCTGGCTGCCACCCTGCTGTCGGTGTGAGAAACAGGAAGGCCGAGAGCAAGCCCTGGGATTCTGGGCAAGATCCTGTCACTTGATCACAGGGCAACATGTTAAAACTGAAGGCGAAATAATTTTCAAGTCCAGCAAAAGAAACTGTTTGGGAAATGCTGGCTGGCTGGTACTCTCTTTTCTTTGCAGGAGGCTGCAAAGTTGAGATCCTGGCTCCTCAGCTTAATGGAAGCCTTTTCCACAAGCCATTCCCCTTTTTAACCTGATGAAATGCTGTAGTTCTGAGAAGGAAAGGAACCGTATGGATCGCATCTCAGCCTTTCTGCTGGAGCTCCCCTCTGCAGACCTTTACCTCCAGGTATGGTGGCTGTTGGTGATGCTGACCTTTCTCCATGAAAAGCAAAACTGACTTCATCACTAGTATAGTCTCATTGTTATTTCAAGTAATTGCATATTTATTTGTACTGAACTAAACCTAATAGCTGAACAGAGAAATGTAACCTATGATTATAGATGACTTTAAATGTTTTGTGACAAACAGTGGGTTTTAGTTTGTAACCAGCACATGGCCATTACAGGCTGCTGCAACTACCATTTACCTCTGGTAACAGGGAGTAGTAACTCCAAGCTCTGGCTCTTGTATCAGATGTAGCTTCCATTGTTTACAGTTGAGCATTTTAGCTGTCATTCTGTCAGCAAAAAATGCTGTCAAGGAAGCCAAGAAAACAGTCCTGGAAAGCAGTTGATTGCTGCATGACTGGTAAATTCTTGACAGGTGTTTCTAGATTTCCAAATGTGGTGCTCAGTAATTTGCTGGAAACTCTGACTGGTGCCAGGTAACTAGTTCAATGTGTTACATGTTTTTGAATATTTTTCTTTGCTCTTATATGTCCTCTAAGTAAGGAAATAAGAAGTTTTGAACTACTTTGCAAGGAACAAGTTTGTCAGGAACTTCCTGCAGCATTTTGGAAATTGGTCTGATTTGTTTGGCTTTTTTTTTTTTTTGTTCAGACAAATAATTTGCCTTCTTCAATCTTTAATATCTAATTTTTGGTGTTGGCACATCTCCTAACTTTGTTGGCATGTGGTAATTCCTTCAAGCCAGCATTGTAACTAAAAGACAAAAAGACTATATAACATGCATTTTCTTCCCAGTCATTGAATTCAACATGGTGCCACATCTCTAACAAGCTCGGTGTTCTTAAAAATCTATGGATTGTATGAATGGGTTAACATTTGTATCACAAGTACTTTAGGGTGTTCCTACTGCCAATCTCATAAGCATCACATTGGTTAAAGAAGCAGTGAATTATACAAATTAAGTTTTTGATGCACTACACAGCCAGTGTGTGTAATTTATTAGATTTTTATCATGATAGTTCACAAGAGCTGCATTTAATGGAAAGAACTGTATTTGGTTTTGTGTTTGTGATAGGATGGTATTGTTTCTCCTGTTTTAATGGGTGTGTGGAATCCTGAGATGTTTGGTGTTCCTTATGGTTACTCTCACTTCTTCAATACTTTGTATTTTACTGTTCCTAGAGAAGATGGTGTTTATTTCTTAGTGGTGTGTTCTGGTTATGTGTAAGAAAAACAAAACACAATGCATATGTTTCTGTTTCCACTTTTACATATGTCCCATAGAACTGCATAAAATTTACTTCATGGCTCCATTTTTACATTTTTTAATGAAATAATATTTATCTGATGATCTGCAATGGCTTAGTTGATAGTTGCTCTTACTAACCCCCATATATAAATTTTAATTCCTTCCACTCTTCCCAATGAGTAAATCAAAGCATCAAGGGATTAGAATAAGGTATTCAAATTTTAAACATATCCACGAGAGCTGAAAGCGTACTGTTTGATTCAGAATACCATATACCTTTTTTGATTCCCTATTGTGTCAGTTACTATTAAAAAGTAAAATGGCACAATGGAAAGTGAAGCTTTAATAGATAGAAAACAAAAGAATGCCAAGCAAGCCAGCGGACTTCTCAGGGGCACTGCCTCCTCCTTCAGGCTTGACACTGGGTTTCCCGCAGCAGATTCTCAGGCCTTAGATTTTATAAAAATAAGTAATTTAATTGAAAGGTACAGCATCAAGGTCAGCCCGGGCTGGGTGCCTCCAAAAAGGGAGGGACCTCAAACAAAGAAATCCATGGGCAATTGTGATTGCAATTGTGTGGAGATCCCTTTTGATCCATCACCCACCCCTCACGTGCTGTTCACATGTCTTTTAGTCCAATGGTGATTTTTTGTCTGGGGTCTTCTGACTGCTTATTGGGTTCTTTTTCTGTGTCCAGGCAGGCAGGCCGTTGACTGCTCTTATCTTGTTGATTTGCAGTCTCTGCTGGTGGTTGTAGCCTCCTTATCTTCTGGTTTATGCTTCTTGTGCACCTGCGCTCGCTGGCAGAACATGGGGAACTGAAAAGTCCCAGACTTAGGGAAAACGCTACCCAAACATCAGTGTGTTATCAACATTTTTCTTGTACTAAAAGCAAAACACAGCACTGTATCAGCTGCTAGGAAAATTACTAAGAAAATTAACCCTACTGCAGCCTAAAGGCTTCAGGAAATGTAGCTACTTATGCTAAGTAAAGCTAAGCAAACAGCATAAATCACACCGTATTATAACCCTAAGTAATTTGTTGTAATTAAAACTTACTTGTTTAAGCTAAACAACTAGTATCTCTCAACACACATATCCTTAGCCTGCACTGTGATCTCTGGCAAGTCACTGAACATTTCCATGCCTTAATTTTCTGTCTTTTAGCACAGACCCTAAAAGAGGGCAAATTTTATTCAGCATTGTCCTTTAATACATGTTAGAGTATTTTGAATCATATCACAGAGTCAGTTTTCAAGAGGATGTTCTCAAAATGTTATCTCCTGTGTAGACATGCAGAACATTAATAAACATCTTAGGATGGACACAGATATCATCCAGGTACTACAGTGGCTGAGCAGTGATTAGCAGGTACAGCTTAATGTAGTGATGTTGCCTTATAAAGTGAAAAGTGTCCTGTTTGAAGGACAAACTCTTATTTTGTGCACTGCTAAGTCAACACCGTATTCTATAGAGTTATGATCTGGAGCCACCTGATTTAAAATAGAAGGGATTATCAAAGCAGTCACACCAACCAAGAATTTGAAAGGCAGGATCAGTAGCCCTTACCAGATACTGTCAATTGTTTATGAAAGAATTTCTACTTTCTTCCAAAATAGATAACTGGGGCTAACTAGGGCCTTGCCATTTTGTACCTTTAAAGGAGACAGTGACACCAGAGCCATTATTAGAAGTCTGAGGTTTTTGTCAATTCAGCATCACTCACAATGTATCTTTTCTTTTTAAAAAGAAAGAACCAGAACTGCTAGGAAATTACTAGAATAATAGAGCAACCTGAGGAAAGAAGGTTTTTGAACTGGCTTCTTGGAAAAGGTCTAGGGCTGCAGCTTGAGTTCTTATGGGGAAAAAAGGAGTGTTTCCCAGGCGCTAAAAATTGGCTTCTAAGAAGGAGTGAAAATAGATGAGAACAAACGCTTGTTATGTACATTAATCATAGCCTAGTTGAAAGCAGGAGCAGCTGAATTAAAAACAGTATTGGACTACTAGAAGTTGAAAATTATGTTCAGAATCTCTGGTATTTGCGTTCATTTTTAGGAAAGAGGCCAAGGGTTTATAATGGATACTCAGTTGGGGGTTGGAACTCGATGATCTTCAAGGTCCCTTCCAACCTAAACCATTCTATGATTCTATGATTCCGGTCTATAAACACATATATGCACACCTCCTTTTTACTCTTGCTCTATAGCATTATTAATTTGTAATGTATTGCTACAAATAGTTTCTGGAGAGCCAATCAGGAGTCAAATCCATAGCCATTTTTTACAATTCATGAGGGTTTCTTACATGAACATTTTACTGCAGGTCTTATGTTGAATACTAACATTTTCATATGAATTTTAAAAAATTCAGTGTGCAAATACATGTTAAAGTTATATACCATATGCCACCTTATTTCAGAACTGAGAAGCCAGTATAGCTCAGCAGCAATCAGCCACTCACCTTTGTAAAGCATTTTTTCTAATCTCTAGGTTGTTATTTAGTCAGCTTCTTGCAGCCTTGTTTCAAAAACAGGAAAGCTGAAGACAAACTGTTCAACAAATTACACTAACACAGAGCGATCTATGGCACAGTTGAAACTGTTCCTCATGTCTGCTGGCCCATAATGTTATATTAGCACAATGCCATCTATATTTTTGTCCTAGATAAAGTCACAGCAGTAGCCTAGCAGACCATTCAAAATCTGTTCATAAAAGGATATCAGTCCTCTTTAGGTTTTTACTGGCAATGGCATCCTTGGAGCATTTTAGTTTCAGTCACCTGAGTCAGTGGTAACAGCCAAACTGACATGGCATCCTCACCTCTCTTTCTTTCCTCCAAGGAATTTTGGCTGTCCACCATTAAAGACTTCGCTCAGTTATAAACTCTGAAAGACCCCTCAGCTAAGACTAGAATATGAAACTTTTAAGACTTAAGCTTTTGAAATTGCAGCTCTAGGGATCAAATATCTGGATTGTTGAGTTAGAAATAAAAATTCAAGCATGTGTACACAGATAAAAATAGCTTGCTTTGCAAGAGTAGTAGGTCTCCTACTTGTGGTAAATCGGGATCCATTCATTATGAGGCATTCAAAAGTCCTATTTTAAGCAACCGTCGTAAGTAAGTTTATGTTAAATGTCTGCATGAGTGCTGTAAACTGCCTCTTTGGCATTGTCCCGGGAGGGATTCAGTAAAATTGTACTTGTATCACTCAGCTGTGCTTATAGAGATGGGGAACATGCCATAACACAGTTTCAATAGCAGTCAAATTAACCTCTCCAAGTACTGTTGTTTTCTGTAATTAAATGTGATGATCTTGGGTTTGGTTTTTTCCTCTGGGACAAATACAAATTTATTCATTGTATCTATTTCCTTTCATTCAACACTGTGACAAAACCAGAATAAAAAACTTGTTTCTAAAGGATTCACCTTCTTGGTGTTGTTTCTTTGTATGGCTGTAACCACCACTATAGTTACCTCTAACAAGTGAGACTCAATTCAACACTGAGGCAGAACTCAGATTCTCCAGTAACAGTAAATGAATGTCACATATACAGAATTATGTCTGTGATTCCTACTGTCCTAGGACTAAAGGAGTTAAATGAGTGTATTCTTGAACTAACTAAAAGTATTAATAGAAGCGCAACATCTCTGTTAATGAAAACACCATGAAAAAAAATTAGCATGTTAAGAATTGTAACTTTTACCCTGGCTAAATCCAAGTTAGTGGACTTTCAAAAAAATATTACAGAAAACTGGTGAAGATAGATCTGTAAAAATGTTGCATTACCAGAGTTCTGCACTGTGACACTTTACTCATGCATAGTCTTTATCATCTTTATTTAGAGTTTTGATTTTTCTTTACAGAGCAGGTACAAACTTGAATTGCTCTTTTGCTGTTGTCACTAAATGTCCCTGGTATGAAGCTGGCTCTTTCTCTTCCATTCTAAAACCAAATCCCTTAGTACGAATACAAGGCACAGGCAGAGGCAGGGATTTGTAAACATAGGTGAAAAATCTATATTAAGTATATGACTAGAATTTTTTACCCAGAAGAAAGCATAATATACATGGCATTGCTTAACACATGTTTAAATAATACAAGCTGCTTGCCTGGATTCTGGCAGTTCGCCCTGAGAGCTGAGGCTTCTGTTGTAGCAACAAGTGTCTTTTTCACTATTTCTTGTAGATCTCAGAAAGCCAATTCTTTCAGCACAGCCTAAAGAAAAATGGAGACTCTGCATTTACAGCAGTAACAAATATTGACGACAGTTCTTATGTGAGACAGAGAGGATGGCATCACAAGGTAAGTCCAGACATGTTTGGATCTTCTCATTGTTCATTTCTTATGTCTAATGCAAATACATATCTCACAATTCTAAAATGCACTTCCTTATTCCTCCCAGCAACTGAGACTCATTCTTCCTTTAAGGTCTTTTTGGCCCTCTCAACTAAATCAGACCAAACTGGTTATTGACATCCTTTGTCAGGGAGGGCCACTAAATGCTGCAGCCTGCCTACTTTCTTGCTTGCCTGTCAAGTGTCATTCTGCATGAATTATCACTGCCATCTCCCAGTACTTATGAAATCACAGGGCCATCTTGCAGTCTCTGCTGTGCCAGTGGCCAGCATTCAGCAAATCTGTTGCCTCAGCTAGTTTCATCTATCAATAAGGGTTTCCAGTCAGGAAAAAGGGGACAGCATAACAAAACACATTTGTTCAACACACAGATAAAAGCACTTCCTCACTGTGTGATGCCAGGCACGTGTAAACCTTTGTCCTCACAGCTCTGGTTTGTGATCGTCCCTGCTACTCTTTACTTTGCTTGCTGTCATGGATACTCCTTACTCTGCTCCCTGCTCCTTTAACCATGATTACTTTGACTATTTAAATTCTTTTAGAACGCGTATAGCCTGTAGGATTCCACACAGTCTTATTGGTCATACAAATCCAGGAAACTCTGAAATAAATGTTCTTTCCCTTTCTTCTTCCTAGGCTTTAACATTTATACCCCAAAACTTTTACTAGGGAAGACTTAGCAAAGCTGGTTGACCCAGGTTTCTGTGTACAGTTACAACACATACATTGCAATACTCCATATATTGTTTGAGTATATTATATGATTCTCTTATATATTATGACTTCTTTTTTAAGCAAAAGTGCCTCCCAATCACACAAGAATGGAGCGAGAAGTGTCGTTTCTTGAGAAAGTCAGTCCCTGGCCCACTGGCTACGTGCTGTGAACGCAGAGTTATGCAGTGAAACGGTGCTGCTAATGATAGGTCATGTTCATTCCATGGTTGGAAGTGAAAGTGATCTCAGGAGAGCTTTTAAGAGTGAAGAGAATCCTCTTTGTGGGACCAGAATGGTCAGATTTTAAATATATCCTAGTCATAATACACAGAGATGTAGCTGTTTCACAAAAGCTCACTAAGTTAGACTTGTGGGAGATTTTTGAAGCAGAACAAGGTGTAAGTTGGTTTAAGAGCCAAACTTATGCGCTGGGTATTTATTGAACCAATGGTACATCAGATGGAACAAAAATAACCACTGAGTTATTTAAGAGAATGATCCACTTGTGTTTAACCAAAGCCACACAAGTAATCTTCTCTTCAGCTTTATGCTAGCCACAGGTACCCAGTGGAATTTCAATTTATATCTCTTACATAATCAGAGCACACTTTCAGGGGAGAATTTGACCCTGAGGGAGGCAGGAGAACTGGAGAGACTTGCTAATAGTCATGTGGTAAAAATAGTCTTTTCATAAGCCCTGCATGAAGCACAGAGAATGCCTTGAAACATGCCCTAGCTAGTATCAGAAATAGCTGAGCCAGAGATTAAAAGCATCCTTCTGCTCAAATGTAAAGGGGGGAAAAAAACCCTTAAGATATTCTATAATAGTCCTCATGAGTCACTCCAATGTGCTAATGAGTTCGTCACAAGCCACCATTTAAAATGGCATCCCTTTCTCACCAGCACAGAAGCACACCAGTTCCCTGGGCATTCGCATTCTCATGTACTCCTCTACTTAAATGCAGAATATACAAACACGAGTCTCGTTTCAGGGTCTGTAGAAATCAGTCCTCAGAGCCCAGTTGTTTGGTAGCAAAAAGAAAAGTGAATAAGCTTCATGATCCCTGGGAAGCAGCGTTTTCTTCAGGAGCTGGGAGAAGAGCAATTTCTTTCCTGGTTTTGCCTATACAGCATATCTAATTTCCCTGCCCAGTCAAGTATGGAGTTCCTTATCCAGCTTCCATGGGTTATAAATTAGGCACTAATACGGTGGGGTTTTACTTCCCACTGAATCACAGAGAACAAACTATATACAAGTTAAAAGTCCTCTCCTATTGATGGATTGAGCACCTGCTGTATCAGGAGAGAACATGCTTTTTCCTTTTT
>NW_009647211.1:528253-556690 GCF_000708025.1 Charadrius vociferus
AAAGAGTGATATTATAAACACATGCAATTAGTAACAAATTGGTAAGAAAAAGCTATCATTGTTAAGAAACTAAAGGGCCTGTATGGATTTTATAAAAATCTCTAAAACCACAGCCAGTCTGTAGCAGATATTTTGAAGTGTGTCTGGAAATCAAACTAAATCAGTGATAAAACTCTTAATTTAAAAATACTATAGAAACTGCAGAAAGTCCCAAGATAGTGATAATGTCTGTGTTTGAAGTTAACTATACATAGAATTCTGTCCTGATAATTACCTACTTAGTATGAAAACAGTTTATTGTTTGTAAAGAGCAAGTCCTTTAAAATAATCCATACTTGCAATTAGAAACAGTTTAGCAAAAGATGCTGTAGAGAGGTATCTCTACATGGTTCTGAGCAAAACATTTACGTTTTCCTTTCTGGGTAGAATCTTGCTTTATTGCATATTTACTCCTGACCTTTTTTTTTCTTTTTGTTTTTTTTTACTGCAGCATTACAACTGAGGTGTCCTTGTCAGTGAGCAACAAGGGCATAGTGCTCCACAAGGGAGGGAGATCCAGGAGCCAAGGGTGACAACAAGGCAGGCAGAGTAGTGTCACCCCAAACAGGGACCAGGACTACGGTCCCTAAAAAGGGCAAGCATGGCAGGTCTAGAGATAGTAAACTGGGTCAGCCAAAAGTGGAGATTGACAGATGAGTCCACAGTGATGAGACAAATCTAAGGTCAAGCCAGGAAGTCAAATTCATGTGTCAGGATCAGGATTCAGATCAACAGGGTGCCTGGCCAGGTATGGGCATAGATGCAACGTAGCTCTGGAAAAAAGCAAGTGTGGGAGCCCAGCCTAAAAGCAGCTCCGAGAGAAGGATGCAGAGCCCTCCAAGGGCTTCTCAGGCAGCTCTCCTTCACATAGCTTCAAGGCTGGAGAGCTGCACTATCAGTGTTGGCCCTGAGACCAGGCATGCTCCGGGCCTTGATAGCCTGTGTCAGAATTGTGTTTCCTTTTCTTACTCACTGTACACACACTTACACAAAAAATAGAGGAGTTTTTTCCAAGAAGTAAGTGGTCGTAAACCATGGGATGATTCAGTGGGCATCAGGCCTCTGGCTGCTATTGGTGGCTTTGAGAATCTTCTGCTTTCAGAATTTTAAAAAACAAGGAATTATATAGGAATTAAATTATAAGAGAAGTTAGAGTTCTGTAGGGAAGCGTAAGATGAGAAGACACAGCTCAACTCCTAACTGATATTTGTCCGGCAGAACAATGAAATGCCTCATGGCGGAGTCATACTGACACCCCATGCTTCTCGTTAACCAGACTGCACTAGAAACCATCAAGGACAGCAGTTTGGAGTGTGCTCTCTGAAGGGAGAGAGATATCAAGAGATAGAAGAAAAAGCTAATTAGCTAGTAGCCCTAGGCAATACAAAAGTGAAATAATAGAAAATAAAAATCCTCTTTATAAATACTGACTTACTATGCCTACATTTCTCCTTGCAGTGTGCTCTCAAGTTCTCCATTCCGGGACTAGCATATCATTGGAAAAAGTGAAGACATGTGCCAGGGATTTCAGTCAAAGTGTGAAGGTGGCTCATGTATAGCATGTGGCTGTACAAAAGGGTACCTTATTTTATCCCAACAGGTAAGTCACATCAGATACTTGGGTTTCAAATTCAAAACAGTTTTCTATCTCTTCTTCTCTATCAGCATTTGAGCCACGGCTCCTTGTGTCAAAGCTACAGTGCAAATGGTAGACTGATCTCTGTTTGCGTGCTAAACATGACAGGAAAAGAAGTTGCTGGCTCCCCAGTGTTTTCTGACAGAAGGAAGTTGTATCTGACTGTAGCAGAGAAAGTAATGTATCCAAAGAACCAGAGAATCCTGAGTGGCAGAGTAATATTTTCAGGTTCAGTAGTGTCTGAAAATCCTCAGCTTCTCCCACTAGACTACTTCTGACAACTAGTCAGTCACAAAACAGTCTACAAAATGGCGTTATGCCAAACTGGACATTTACCAAATGAGCTTCACTTGAGGCACAGATTGAGCTGTGCTCATTGAGTGGAAGCCTCCATCAGCACAAAGACTGGGATGTTGTACAAAGACTGTTTTTTGCTGCATTCTGGAAATGTGAGTTTTATTTTAATTACAGTATGAGAGTGGTCTCGTGATTATGATCCGGGGCTGCTTTTGGGGTCACTTGTTTGCATCCAGAGGTCCAAGAAGAAAGTGTTCGTTCCTACTGTCGAAATACCTGTTCTGCTTAGACTTACGCATTTTCTTTAATCACTCTTTATTCCTGTATTATGTTGCTGAAACTACAACATTCCTTTTTCCCTGTGAAGAAATATGAGAATACATTTTTGTGAGGCACCTTGGTATGTAGTAACTGGCAGAAGCCAGAATGGTAAAGACTTTGGGCATGCAAAAAATATACAGAACATGCTAACTGTTCTCTGCGTAGCTGAGACAACTACTGAACTGAAATTACAGCAAGGTGGAAGCAGGTGGGACCATAGACAAAAATTTCTAACAAGGAGTGGTAGTGAAGCATTGGACTACACCACAAATGAAGGGATAGAGGCTCCACTACTGAACGTCATTAAAAACAGGCTAGGCAAACATCTGTCTAGACTGACATATGCAGAAATGATCATGACTTCAGGAAAGGAAATTGTTTGGACTTCCGTTTCATTTTGGGGCTGGTCCAAAGAGATGATCAAAAAGGCTAAGTTATCCCTCAGTTACAAATTGCAAAGAGAATCCCTGTCTCAGTGACCTTTCAGTGTCTCTTAAGAATTCCTGATCATGTGAGACTCTAGAAATATAAAAGCCCTTGTGGCTGATGAGGGTGTCTTTTTGCAGGGGAGAAAGGGTGTGTGCAATGTCAATAAATGTGCAGTGCTAATGTGGATAAAAATATGGGCAGAAAATCATTCAAGAATTCTGAAAACAGCAATGAATCATGCAGTGAGAAGTGAGGAGCAGGGGAAAAACCCATTAAGGCAAAATGCGGATTTTAGTTGAATGCTGCTACAACCAGTGGAGTGACCGGTGGATCTTAGGAGCATGATGCAGGTAAGAACAGAAGTGTCCCTCAGCTACCATCTGTCACTGACACCCAGACCCTCCACAGCAGATCTTAAGAGCAGCCAAGTTTGCTCATCTTAAGTACTGCAGACATCTATAACATTTTTGCCTGTGTGGGAGGACTGAAAGATGGGAGGCATTTGAGAACATCAGTGATGTTCTGCTCAGTTTCTTACCAAACAGAAAACTCAAATTATTCTATGCTGAACTGGGACCAGCTCTTCTTAAGCCTCTCAGGCAGTTATCCTATCAATTGAAATTCATTCTCACATTCTCAGACTTGCTGAATGCCCTTTGAACAACTACAGCCTTGACATGCTGCATTATAGTAACAGAAACCCAATGATTTATTCAAGTAAGTCCCTTGATGCAGAAATCTCTTTTAAGTTACATACTTAGGCAAGGATTTTCTAAAGGTTAACCTGGATCACTTTGAAAGCGAACTTCCTGTTAGCTTCTCTGAGAACTGTGAGTTCAGTTTTTCTTATGCAGTCTCTTTAGAGGTTTTCAGTCATATGTTACATCAAATTATTAAGACCAACAGCATTTTCAGCTAGAGAATCACTGTTACCTGTTAGTTTTATACTTGTGAGTATTCTCCTTGCAGAATTCCAGATGTCATCATTCTTTCCACCTTCTCTTTAGAAGAAAAAAAAATTACAGGTTGCTTTACTGATGAAAATCCTGGAATGTAGCTTTCCTTCCACAACAGCTCATATACTGGTCAATTCTCTAAACAGAGAGTAGTGCATATTCTTAAAGAGAAATATTTCTTCTTCAAGTTTGTGACATGTCTCAGATGACAGTCTTCATAAAAACTGTGGGGAGTTTACATGATACTTTTTGTTTCAAGTTTTGATATATTTTCTAGCATTTTTGAAATTAATTAAATATTTAAGCTTGTTTAGTGCTGCAGATCAAAGCCAAAGCGCGGCAACAGAACAAGCCTTCTTGTGATGTCCCGTGAACTAAGAGTGGGCCTGAGGAATGCATCTATAAAAGCATTTGTTCAACATTCCCAGTGAAGACTACCTGCCACCTTATCAATTAATAGTATTTACATTTTGAGGTTTCTGTGCATTTCTGAGGTATGTGTAACATCGTAGGTGGTAGTCAGAAGAAGCAGTTTCTTAGCTGTAGTTTTAAATGTCCCTAATTACCTTTTTACAAAACTCTTTCTCTGATCTGTCATGCTTTCATGCTGCCTTCCAGCTCTATTCCTTTGTGTAAACTATGTAACTGTTTGCTCCTCCTGCTGCAATTCAGCTAACCTGTCATCAAAGAATAATCAACTAGCATTAACCTTTCAGATCTTTAGTAACAAATATGCCATTGCTTCACTTTTATTTTATGATTAACATTCTTTTACCCAAAGGCATCTTTCTTTGGAATTCTTTCAAACTTCCAGTATTTGGAAGAGTCCGCAAGAGGAATGGAGAGATACCACAAAGTTAAGGCATGGTGTGTGTGCTTTATGCAAGGTTAAGGAGTTTGCCTTCTGTTCTCTAGTGTTTCACCAGACCCACACCTGTTGCCTGTTCAGCACTCCCAGAAAATGGAAGGCACTCAGTACTTCCGAAGCTTCTGATCTACTACAAAACTTATTAGAATGTTTAGTCTTTTAATTAAATTACCAAGAATTCTTGAGAAAATCAGATGTTTGGGGTTTTTTTATCTTGCTAACTCAGGCTCAGCTGAGGTCTGAGTCTCACTGAATCACACAAACACACGTGTGTTACTTCAGTGAGTGAGTTTTCACCCAGGACAGATGAGAAAAGAGAAGGGGTGGGAGCAAAAAAACACTGACCCAGTTAAAACTAATGCAGTAGAATAATAATAAAAAGAAAAAAGAGCAATTGTAATCAGATCGACTTTTGATCCAGTTGTCCAGTTCATCTCATAAGCAGCAGAAAGCTTGGAGGACCAGCACCACAGGGAGAACACACAAGAAGCTCATGGTGGAAGGCCTCTTTGACAGATCTACCTGTGTGTGTCAATGTGGAATTACAAGACAAGATCGGCACCCTTTGTCTGTGGGGCTGAATTATGTAGGATGGCAAAGCACTTTCTGCCGGCTAAAAACAACAAATGGTTACAGTGACACGGTGAAGGTGTGATCACTTGCTGTGCTGTGGTAAGGTGGCCATATCCCAGAGCCCTGGGAACTTCTTGCGGTTGTCCAGCGCATCACTCTGCTGTTGGGAAGGGGAGGGATAGACAGCCTCTAGCTGCTGCCACCAAACTCCCAGGTGAGATCAGGCAGGTTCTCTGCTACGCTGCTTCTAAGTTCTCCATCTGTAGCAACTTGTGCATCAAGAGGAGGCTATTCTGAAACAAAACTGAGCACAGGGTTGAGTCTGTTTGGCGTTGTTCTGCGATGAAGCCACTAGAGGGAAGTGTCGGAGTGCTCTGGCCATGCCTGCTAACCACCTCTGCAAATACTGTGAATATCGGAAGCTTTGGTGGTCTGTTACAGAAACATAGAATCATAGAATCATCTAGATTGGAAAAGACCTTTAAGATCATCGTTGTGATCACAGTAAGAAAGACACGCAGATTCTGCTCCATTTAAAATGCTTTTTATTAGAGCTAACACAATAAAATGAGAATAGGATAGATAATCTTACATCCCTTTAGATGCTAGGAGCCTGGAGTAGTGCAGCATTGAGCAGGCTGCCAGCCCATGAGGAGGATGAACATATACTGCACAGTGGAGTGTTATGTTTCAAGAACTGAAGTTTTAACAACTGAGTCCACAAATGACAACACAGTTCTGATAAATGGTATCTTTGGAATGCAATCATTTTGAAATTTCAAATGAGCCCTGATAGTGATTTTTTTTTGGTTGTTTTTAGTTGAAAACAAGTGTCTTGCTAGAAAAGTCAATCTAATTAAAAATGAAGTAGTTAAAACATCTCTATTTGATTCTCAGCTTGTTACTAAGACAAGAATCATCTGTAAAGTTTGAATGCCAGAATAAATAAAAATTTTCAGGGATATCTGAAGCTTTCATCACAGTAGGCTTTGTTTCATTATATTGCTGGAAACTGCTTTCCTAAAATACTTGAAAGCACATAATTAGCAAGTTTTATTCAGCAATATTTTAACCATTGTTATTATTTTCTACAAATATTGGATGTGTATATTTTGGTTATAAGATCATTATCAAAACATTAACAAAAATCAATGTTTTTACTAGTATCTAGTGTTATTACTTTGATATATCTTTATTTTCCCTCTCTTTGGTAGCAGAAGTTATTATTGAGTTAACAAAAGAAATGGAAACCAAGTAGCTTAAGGGACAATCTCAGCACAGCCAACACAACAGAAATAAACCTGTAAAGGTAAAGTTATTTGATAAACTTCATTTCCATCAGTAGGAATTACCTTTTTTTTTTCTTTTCAGATCAAGAGATCCTTCTAAGAGAAGAAGCCAAATAACTGTGTTATTGCACTAAGCCAGTCAAGTGGAAGTAGGCAGAATTCAGTTAATCTATGCTGGACTGAGTCTGACTCCGTTAATAAACTCATTTGTAGTAACATGCAATGTTAAGATGTTAATGCAAATTATGTGACTGTATATAACTTACAAACAAAAAAGGAGCAAATATAAAGCAAAGATTATTAGGTTTGAGATGACCATCTTACTTTATTCAAATCTCTTTCTGATTTCCTTTATATACAGAGAGTTGTATATAGACCTAAAGAATGTATTACTGACTAAACTGTCAATCCTTTCTTTTTACCAAGGTTCATAAATTTATATTGCTAAATACTCCTCACTAGTTTTCTTTTTAAAATTTCTGGTGCTTGAACAAGCACAAATACAGGCTCGGAGGGGAATGGCTGGAGAGCAGCCCTGAGGAGAAGGACCTGGGCGTGCTGATTGAGGAGAAGCTCAACCAGAGCCAGCAATGTGCGATTGCAGCCCAGAAGGCCAACCGTATCCTGGGCTGCATCAAAAGAAGTGTGGCCAGCAGGTCAAAGGAGATGATTCTGCCCCTCTACTCCACTCTCCTGAGACCCCCACCTGGAGTACTGCATCCAGCTCTGGAGCCCCCAACATAAGGACATGGACCTGTTGGAACAAGTCCAGAGGAGGGCCATGAGGATGATCAGAGGGGTGGAGCACCTCTTCTATGAGGAGAGGCAGAGAGAGTTGGGGCTGTTCAGCCTGGAGAAGAGAAGGCTCCGGGGAGATCTTATTGCGGCCTTCCAGTACCTAAAGGGGGCCTACGGGAGAGCTGGGGAAGGACGTTTTACTAGGGCATGTAGTGACAGGACGAGGGGGAATGGCTTTAAACTGGAAGAGGGCAGGGTTAGATTAAACATTAGGAAGAAATTTTTCACTTTGAGGGTGTTAAGGCACAGGCACAGGTTGCCCAGGGAAGTTGTAAATGCCCCATCCCTGGAGGTGTTCAAGGCCAGGCTGGATGTGGCCTTGGGCAACCTGGTCTAGTGGGAGGTGTCCCTATCTATGTCAGGGGAGTTGGAACTCGATGATATTCAAGGTCCTTTCCAACCTAAACCATTCTATGATTCTATGAACGCAGAGGTGGTAATGTGCTTCTCAAATAGCTGGGGTAGATTGTTAAATCAGATAAACACGAGCCATTCCAGTCCACCCATGCTTACTTCAGGATTCCTAGACCAGCTTCTTGTACATGGCCACTTTCCAGGAATTCTGAACTTGGTGATAGACAAGTAGCTATAAAGGTAATATATGATCTTTGCAGTCCTTGAATCATGATATTAATGTCATGTGAGTATTTGACAGTCCTATTAAAGAAAATAGGATCAGTCTGGTAATCTTTTGGCTGCTGTAGGGTCTAAAAAGTTGTAATCCTTAGCTTCCCTGCCAGCAAATTCCTCATTAAGCACAAGATATCCTAAAACAAATCATCAGTAAAACCTCTCCAAGATGTTAATATATGTAGAGTTCTTTTAAGCAGATAATTCTGGCCAAAAAAAAAAAAAAGGCCTTTTTTTTTCTTTTCTCTTTCTACCATATAGCCAAGCTGAAATACTCAAAAGGCTTTCATATATTAAAACCCATGATTTGGGTGAAATGGTCACAGTGAAGCACAGGAAGGCACAACACAAATGAAGTTTAGGATTTCACTACAAACATAAAATTCCAACCAAAAACGTTTGCGTTAATTTATACAAACACCTCTTTTATGAGTGAATCCAAACAGATTTTTTAATTGATCTACAACCCCTTTCAAGATGAACTGGGCACACATTTCATTTTTTTTTTTTTCCATGCAAAATTGATGTGATATATAGTGAAGTCCAAGCATTTTGACTGAGATTAATTATGTCAGTTTGGGCTGAGAGCCAGAATTCCAGATAAAACACAGGCAAATATTCAGGAGAGCTGATTCACAACTGAAGTTCTGTGTTGGCAGTGACTTCAGCGAACAGAAATAGTCATGGACACATCTATGTCTTTATTATACCAGCATGGCTAGGTAGAGGTCTTTTTCATCTGTGTGTGTAGCAGGACATTTCTCAGGTAGAAGTTGTCCTACACCTCCAGGGACTGAGAAATTGACGTCATTGGGTGTAATACAATTCAGATTGGAAGGAACCTCAGGAGATTACCTAGTCCAACCTCTAGCCTTACAGTTTATCTTACAGAGGTGACCTTCTCTTCTCTTAGAGTTTATCCACCTCTTCTCCCCTAGGCCCAGCGATGTCTCCATGTTTATTTCCACAGTATTGATTCATCTGCCCAACGGTCAGGCGCTGCCCAAGTTCAACAAGGCAGTGAAATAAAATCCTCTGTCATGCCCTACTCAGAAAAGAGGGGTGGGAAGTGACTCAGATTCACAAATCCCCAGGGGTGTGGACTAAGGTGAGACAACTCTCAAGGTCCATACAAAAACATTTATTAGATTCCCACAGTAACTAATATATTTTGTAACTGAGTCCACAATAATTGGTTAGGTACGTAACAAATTATGGCGAGCAGTAAGGTATGCCTTGCATAACTTACTTAACAACTTTAACAGAAAGGAGAAAAGATAAGAGAAACAGAGGGACAGAGAAGGAGACAGAGCAAGAGAGAGAGAGAGATAAAGAGATCACCGGTCCTGATTCAGGGTTGGTCCAGCCAGTGGGTATCTCTAGTTCATAGGAGTGCTCCTCCATGGATCCCCCCTTGTGGTACTTATTTTCCCCCTTTATGTTTGTGGTATCTGTTCGACCCACCCTACAGCTAGGGTGCGAGTTTTGTCTCAGGTTTCCCCCCCTGCCAGGTGACATGTAGCATGATTTGGGTGGACGGATGAGTGCTAATATATGTTTAGCATGATCTCGATAATCCTCATTAGCATATGCAGGGTGTCAACTTCAATATGCATTTCACGGATAGTGAGGCAAAGGTCATTCATTGGATATGATGGCCCCCAAAACAGAGAACTAACAAGTTTCACAATTTGAGCAGAAAGTCCTGTCTTCACAAGACTTTGCCTCCCCAGACACATTGTGTGTATTCAGACCAGTTTTCTTGCCTGAGTCACACAAGAGATAAGCAAATTTTAGACTTATCAGTTCTTTGAGGAAAAGGCCTGCATTATCCAGACCCCACATTACCCACCCCACATCTATAGCTATATTTCAAGGTACTTGCGAGTGTTTGAGACATGTGTCAGTGAGGGTCAGAGGGCCTCCTCCCCCTCCCTATCATCTCTCCCTATTTGTTTCGGGGAATTTACAAGTTGTCTCTTACATCCTTCCATTGCTACTCCAGCTTTGAGCTTACAGGCACACAAATGTCAATGGTCTGAGAGCGGGGCTGCCCCTAACACAAGTGATGATCTTTCAGAGATGTTCAGCAGAGGTGCAGAGGGGTGTTTCCACTCTGCACCAAGAAGAATTGAGGTAGGGGAGATGAGGGAAGGAAGAGGCAGAACAGCTGCAGCAGCTGGAGTTGCCAGGATCAACTTGCCTAGCAACCCCCCTTCTTAGGCAAGGACATCTAATTCAGTAGCAACAGCAGTATCAGAAGCAGCCCGGACACTTGGTGAGCTGGGTTCGTGTTAGGGAGCATGAGAGCTGTCAAAACATCAGCCGTAGGGCTCCGAAGCCTCCTCAGTTTATTGGTAGGTAAACTACATCGATCCACTTACCAGAACTTATTCCTGTGGTCTGTGCATACGGAAAGAGCTGTATATGGCTTATTGCAGTCAAACAGCTATTTATACCAGGCAATTGTTGAATGTTATTTTAGTAATGTACAAAACAAGAGTAATAGAAGAATATACAGGAAAAATCAATTGTATAATTCTGTCTTATTCCATGAATACTGTGATAAGTAATTGTATAATCCAGTAGATTATTATTGTCAAATAATATATAGAAAGATAATAGCAAATTATATAAATAGAAACTATTATCTTCTACTAGAAGTGGAATAAGACCAGGGTGCATTATCATAACATATTCTGTTCTGTTCATACATACCCTAGAGTATATATTTTAATACATGAGTAATATATGTATTATAATGTATAATAAATATACAGGTATAATGTATATTCTGCTGCTGTTGCAATTCAATCTGTATGCTATTATGACTCTGTATTCTACCTGTAATAGGCTTATGCAATCTTAATATTATCTATAATTACATATTTTAACATTTATATAATTAACAGTTGTGTTATTAAAGGTATAACAAAAAATGACTCATTCAGAGAGTTTAGGTGTAAAAGATTAACAGAAACTGAGCAGTTTGGAGCAGGGGAGGTGCCATTTTAAAAGCAAACAAAAACCTTCTGTGAATCAAATATCTCTTTGCGTATGATCCTAGAACCACCCACTCTTTGTAGAGAAACCCTTCTGCAAGAGAAGGGTTAGTTAAGTCCCCTCATTGTTTCAGGGCTAATTTCTGGATAGATCAAAATAATATACTGATTGAGTTTGTATACCCCTCGGAAGCTGTCATTTTTTTTCTCCAGAAGGTAAAGAGAGTGAAATTTGCCAGGCTGTGTTTCTGCATTTGGTTTGATTTCTGTAGAAGAAACATAAAGTTTGGAGATGGAATTCATCCTTCTCATATTCCCTGTCTTTTTTGGAGTCTATTCATATGCTTTTTTTTCTGGCAGGTGATATTAGTGAAGGGGTGGCATGATTTAGATAACAAAGACTATGACTGTTGGCCCCTGGAAAAACCAGATGAGTATAACATGCTGGACTGTGGAGGTAAGAGAGTTCTAAAGCTGCTCATCTTGATGATTAAGATCATCTCTTGCTTGGGGAAGGGCTTAAACCCCAAATTTAAGTACTCACAATAATACCTAATTCATGACGAATGTTTTGCATGGTGTAAAGCATCTGAATCAGTGACAACCTCTCTTTCTAGAGAAGGAAGTGAAAGAAAATGACCAAAAGATACTTCAGAGCAATTATTTGTCCAATATTCATTGGCTCCAAGAGAAAAAGTAATAGTAACAGCTGAATCCTTTCCCCCAGAAAGAAATTGAAAACATTTTATTTCTCGTTAGAAAACCAAATGCAACTTAATCCAAACAAAGCAGGCAGAGAGCTCTGCATTGCAGCAAATTCTATTGAGTCATTGTTGAAATTTTGTAGTGTCAGTTCAAAAGTTGACTGTGTTTAAACCCTCCAGCCGGTAAGGAAAATCACTGATTCTACGCATCATGCTTTTCCACTTTGTTCAAAACTGTGTTCCATGAGTACTTACCGAGAAAATCTGAGATCTTTAACCACTTATTCCAGTCAGTTTTGAAAAGGAATTTACATGATAAGATAATAAAAATAGAATCATTTTTATGTTGGAAATTGATTGTTTGAGATTGCAAAATAATTAAAGAGCAACTGAAATAGGAGAAATTAAATTTAAATATTGGAAAAATCTTTTATACTGTAAAGGTGATCAAACAGTAGAACAGGTTGCCCAAAAAGGTTGTGGTTTCTCCATCCTTGGTGATTTTCAAAATCCAACTAGACAAAACCTAGTGCAACCTGCTTTAGGTGACCCTGCTTTGAGCAACACAGGGTTAGACCAAATGATTTCCAGAGGTTCCTTCCAATTTCAACTATTCTGAGATTTTGTGACTCTCGGATTGATAAATAACTGATGTGAAAGAACACTTTTGTTTATGTTATAAAAGAGAAGACTGGAGACAATGTATTCCAATTAGGTTTTTAGAAAAAACAAGAATGACATACTAATACTGATAAAACGCTCCAGGAAGTATATTGCTGGGTCACACTTTGAGCTCAATATTGCAGTTAAACATCTTCCAAAGAGTTCTCTTGGAACAGTGAAATTCAAAGACTATCTAGATGATTGTCAACTGAGACTTTTATCACTGTATGAATTTACTATTGCTTTAACACTGAAGCAGGTATTTATCAGAAGAAATGACTTGTTTAAAGTATTCTTACTAATAATCAAAGTGTGAACTGAGTACGAGGGAAACCAGTATGAGTAGGTTGCTTAATTAACATATAACCTTTACAGCCAGTTTTAGAATGAAGTCCAAGCTCTATCCTGCCTGTCTGTGTCATTCTTCCTTGTCACCTTCTGGGCATTGCTAAAAGCAAAACAAGAGGCATGTACTGTAGCCTCATTGCTGTGGATTTAACACAAGATCTTCAAAGCATTTAGATGTGGGAGTATCCATTGTTGAAAGAAGAGTTTTATTTATCTTTGTGAGACCTTTAAAGGCAAGTAGAAAGTAATTTAACAGAAATTTATTCTGACCTTTTGCCTTCATTCTCTCACATTCTCTGAAGCTCAGCTCTCTCTTACCTTTCAGTGCAAATCACACTAGCTTTCTTTGTAAGTCTTTTCTACTGTAAGTAGTTTCTCTCATAGTGTTAGCATTTATAATGACTGTTTACTTTTCAAGGGAGATGTGAAAGCAAAAGGTTATTTTACAATTTGCATCTTTATATTTGAAAGGCAATTATGTTTAGGGGAAAAAATAGCAGCTTCACTAACAGTGCAACTGAAGAATACACTTGTAAAAACAACCCAAGAGTAATAAAAGAGTTTATAATTGAACAACAGCAAAAACAACAAAATGAGGCTCTCATTTTGGAAAGGCAGGTCTACCCATCCTCTGCAGAAGGGATTTAAAATTTCCTGACAAACTGAGAGCTACACGTTTTCATGATGTAAGTCATTTGATGTGCTGTGAAATAAAACCTTCAACCAAAAATATGGAAAAATGTAGGTGAATGGAGTGGGAAGATTTTCATAGTGTTGTTTGAGAACATGAATTAAAAACTTCTCCCACCTCTTATCTCACTTCATTTCCAGGCTCAGAGCAGGTAATAACGTGTTCTAGGGACCAGAGAGTTGACTGGGATAAATTATCTTTCACAGTAAGAGTGTGGAAATGGAAAATGACAGATGTCTTAGTAACACTCCTTCCACTGTCCTCTGTTCTAGATGTGGTTTTATAAAATGAGAATGCTTTCTTAAATATATAACTATCAGTATATATAATTTAGGTCTCATGAGGGTAAGAGTTTTGACTGAATTTCACGTGTGCTAGAGTTGTCTGTTCTTCCATAATGAGGTGTACCTCAGTGAAAGCAGCCAAGAATGAAGAGCAATGTTTGTTGCCTGATCAAAGAGGAAAGCAAATATATCAGCACAAGCAGCACTACATTATACTGGGAGCAAAGTTAGTTTAGATAAGACAACCAGATTTTTTGTCATATTTCTCCAATTGCTTGATCTTTTTTTAAGTGAGTGTCAGAAGTGTTCAATTAATGTGCATTTGTGTTTCCCTCTCCAGCCACTAAAAAGGATGACTGTTTTGGGCTCAAAAGAGCAATAGCAACAATAGATGAAAATCACTACATAGAAAGTTTGACATCTTTATACATCTGTAAAGTAGAACAGTATAGCATATATGTTGACTCATGACTGTGTTGTTTCTAGGCCTGGAGATGTCATGGGTACAAAGGCCTCCAGAAAAGGCTGTGAGTGGGGAATTCTTCAATGTGACCTATGCAGTCTTTGCTTCAGATGGCTTTTATCAATATGCAGTGCAAAATGGAATCCTTTCTCACAGGTATCATTTCCTATAAAAAAGCTTTCCTGGTCATGAGTATGTGGGGATTCTGTATGTATGTTTTCAGTAACATAATTGGAACACATACTGCGGGCCTCCTCACTAATTCCTTGTATCTTTTGAGGTCTCTTATAGCTCTGTTTGCCTTGATACTTTCCCCTCTGCAATGGCTTTGCTCTCAGAGCAGCCATCACGGCACGCTTGCCCACATGGTCAAGGCTAGGGCATGTCATTCTGTATCTGCATTACTATCACGGTGCACCTCTAAACATCGCTTCTTGTCTTCTTTACACAAGGAATTTACAATTCAAGTTTAAGCACGAGCCCCAGACAAACTGTGTCCTGTACTCATTTTAATCACAAGTGTGTTTGAAGCACATCACATGGATACAAAAAAGAGGCTGGCCCAACCCTGAATCCACTGAATTCAACAATTTCTGTGGGATTGAAATCAGTCCAAAAGTTTATGTATCAACTCAGAGACTGTGTTGATAACTGTAGACAACAGAGGTTAAATACAAAATGTTTCTGTGTACAACTCCAGATCACTAAAAGGCTAATACACCCTAATTTTACACTTTTGTCTACACATCGCAGTTTTCCATCCATATATGGCTATGTCCAGGACAGAGGCTGCAGTTGTCTTTCCCCACTTTCTGTGCTGTACTTTGTTAGTGTAAGAGATGTTTATGGAAAACCTTGCATTTTTCTCGTCCAGTCTGAGTGTTCACATTGCAAGATTCAGATTGTAGAAACTGTTATCCAGAGATATTTTTTTTTCAGATTGAAAGACGACCCATAATCCATTTGCAGTTGCAAAATGTTGAAATTGTATATTTGTCATTTTTGTACTATGGTTACACAGTTTTGTAAAATTTGTTTACCACATTTTCTGAAATTTACAGCTAGTAATAGTTCCAAAAATGTCACCATAAAGCAGTTTTTTTCACTGCTTGGAAATGAATCTGTTTTTCTAGTCATTCCAGGGAGACCTACTCCCTTAAATCAGTAAGAAACCTGAAAAATTCTGCTCTTTGGTTATGTATACATATCTTACACATAGAGACAGATGGCAAATATTTTAAAAGAGAAAGATCCATGCTGTAGTTTTTCAAAGGGATTAAATTTGCACCTCATTTGAACTAGAAGACTATCTGGTTGGCTCTTAAGCTTACTGTGGCTGACTCAAATATGGCTGATACTGGCAAGTCAACTTATGGGTGGCAGCATAATTGGGTGAAGTCATGATGAAGATATTAAATGAGAAGTACAGGATAAATTTTAAAAAGCAGCCATAAATAAAAATACATGATAGAATAAGGCACCAACTTGCTTAAGTATTTTTTTAATTCCCAGCATGGGCTGGCTCAAAGGCCAATAAATTTTAGTGTTTTATCTGTTTAGATGTCTTGGGGATTGGCAAATTTGCTTATCTCAGGTTTCATGTATGTCTATACCTTTGTAAATCTGGCCGTGAACACAATCTATGTCAAGCTGATCCTTTATGTTTGTGTTTATTTCTTATGATACAGTCTTTTGTCTTAAGTCTATTCATTAGTGGCTAGTTCTTCCATCATTAAAAGCAAAGTGAAAAATAAATCCTGGTGTTCTGGCGTTGCTTTGAATATAGAGACACATCACAAGTGCATAACATTTAAACTAAACCCTAAAAGTAAGTCTGCTTGTATCTGCTGAGTAAAACATGTTTGCAGAAAATGATTTTATTTTAAAGCCAAATCTGTTTATTAGTGTGATAACCAACTGAAAGTGTAACTGAGAAAACAGTGGGGAAAAAGTGTTGCATCACACATTTCCAGGTAACTACATTCGTCTTTCAGGGACAAACTTTCAAAAGCTCCACCTTGTTTTGCAGGAAAGTCTATTCATAAAGTCCACCTTTTGCTCTATATTTTGGGGGAATTGTGTCTGATGGTATTGTCCAATATCATTGTTTTCCTTGGCTGTTTGGGTTGTGGAGCAAAGATTGAAGCTGAATGAAATGTGTGAATCACATGCATAGATGAAGATATATAATGGAAAACACTGAGAATGAAAGTAGCCAGGCACACGTATTTCTGCTAGTGGAAGTAGAGTAATGGTATCTTCCTTTGTGCCAGATGTAGTGGTGCCAAGTAATCCCATTTGGGATTTGAAGTCAGCCTGGGGAGAGAGGTGGAGGCTGGTACCTGCTCGCAGCACAGTATCTGCGAGAAGTTCCTACAGCATGGCAGTAGGCAGTGGTCTGGCTGACAGCAATCTTCATTGCTGTAGGACTGCTTCAACCAGAAGCAAAACAAAAAAGATATAGCGTAACTGTGTTTATTTCAGTGCGTGTGTTTTTGCTGCTAATTTTTCCATGCAAGATAAAGAACAGGCCCTCGTGTGCTTGTTGCAATTTTGGGGAATGAGGAATGAATATAAAAGTTTCTCTTTCTGCTGCTTGGCTAGCAATGCTACTGCTGCGAAGGAATTCTGTGAGCAACATGAGTGCCCTGCCAGCTGGAAAGATGCAAATGGGGAGAACTGCTGTATCTACCATGCCAACATTCATTCCTGTCCTTTGGCCTTCATGGTTAGTATAATGGTGCAAAGTTACGTGCTCTGTTCTTGCTACTGAGTGAGACATCATTGTAATAACCAGGTTCAAGTTTATGAAGTCTTTCTGTGATTACAATTAGACCAAATCTACAGTTCACTAAAACTACTGTGGGGGTGTATGTCAGTTTTAGTATGTTTTGCAATAGATGCTGAGGCTGCAGAGCAAATGGCTGGATTTTTGGACCAGACAGTATTCAGAATTTCTCATTATGTTTAGTGGGGCCAGTTTCATTTCTTTGAGATTACTTGACTCAAAACTCTGTACAGGGCAAATTGTCAGTTGGAGGTGTTACTGTTTCTGCATCTTATAGAGGTACCCTGAGTGCTTTGCTTGAATTACTGAAGTTGAGTGGGGTGAGTATCACTGGCTGTGACTTGCAGAACTGAAGGCTGTATACACATGTGCTGAGATGGAATGCTTTTTCTGTATTGGATCAGAGCAAAAAAAGGAATCCAAACATGAGACAACAAAATTCATTCATGCAATGCAAGCAGGATCCATTCTTAACTTGTCTGCTCAGCTCATTGTAAGACCCTGTCTGTCTTTTAATGAATATTTAAAGTTCTGACTGTACAGTTTGGGACACCTTTTTTTTTTTTTTCTTTTTCTTCTTCTATCTGTGAGGTGAGCCTTACTCTGCATAGTAACCTTCATGCAGTTGCTCAGTCTTTCTAGTTGATCTCCCTTCTGGCAATCTGACACGTTCTGCATGATCAAAGATGTTGTAATAGGAAACCTAGTCTACACATCCTGCGGCTATTTCATGTACCCTTCTGTATGAAGGCTTAATGTCTCCACAGGAGCTCTAACTTACTTCTTGGCAGTCTCTTCTTAAGGAGCTGTCTTATTTATGACTCCCTGGAGGTCTTAGCTGATACCAGGACTTTGCTTTAAAAGAGGAATCCTTGATGGAACCATCACATCAAAACTTTTGTCTAGAACCATAGTAGTGACCTTCAACATCCCACCACTGTGGTGATCTCTCCATTATTTCTTACTTTCACAATTAGTTCTGATTGGAATTAAGGTGTGGAAGGTGAAAGCATGTAGCCAAAATGAATCATCTGGCTTCCGTGTAATACTGTAAATATTTCAGTTCCTACTTACAAGAATTCTGAGGAGGTTGACTGTCCTACAGAAAGAAGGCCATTAGTATCATTGCTGAAGATCGAACATACACTTCCACACAAGCCTTTTCCATTATGTGAAAGAAATTTTGTTGGGTTTTGGTTTGGTTTGTTTTTTTTTTTTTTTTCAGTGGCATGACTTTTAAAGTACTTTATCTTAGCTAACATGAACTCCATTTCTTTTGATTTGGTCTGTATCTTACAGTGCATTGAAAGAAGTGCCTGAAGAAATATCTGGAGTTAGGAGACAGACTTAATCCTTTCAAACAAACAAAAAATGCAAGATCTTCTAACAGCCAAAATAATCCACTATCGTTGCAATTGCTGGGAGGTTTATATCTTAACAGCTTTACTGAGAAATGCTCTGCAAACAGGCACAGAAGAGATGCCTTCCTTTCTCATTAAGGAAAAAAAAAAAAGCTGCCATTTCAAAAGTGAAACTGCAATAAAACCCCTTGAGAAAAATATTGAAAAGTGGGATATGATTCTGCTTCTGGTTCTAATACAGCAAATCCTGAAAAAGCATGTTAGCTTTATACTTCTACTGTAGTTAAAATTTGGGACCACAATTTGGCTCATGTGCTGTAAAAATAATATTTGTGATATTTTAACTCCGTATAGGCACAATTACTTCTCTCTTATTTGATCTTCTATTTTATCACAGAACGGTGTTGCTTGTGCTTTGGCATTTTAATAGATTTAATTATAAAATATCACTATTTGCTGTTAGAGAATACAAGTCATTTTAAGAAAGTAAAAGATGATAAGTTAGGATTTTCATTGAGTTGTGCTTTACTGACATAACCAATATGTCCGATAAAGGGTAGAGGAGGAATATGTGGTCCATGGATCCCAGATGATGGCCAGATATTTACTCACACTTTGTCTACAGCTGGTAAAATGAGTCAAAGAAACTGGACTGCCAAGGTAAGGTACATTTATTACATACAGGATTTTACATAGTTTGCTCTTTTCAGAGCTTACTTGCTAGTCATTTAGTGCAGCTCATGCACGTGTTCCCCATCTCATTTATTTGTCAGTGTTATGTGTGTAAGCGATGCATATAAGTAATATCATTTCCCAACTGACTTGACTTGGGAGTAACAGCTTTTCACACTTCTACTCCTTAGGCAGTTAGTAGAAGTAATGGGGATGGGAAGGAAGAAAATAGCCTAATCTGTCCATTTAAGGCCTACACTAACAATATATTGCGCAACAGACTGGACTTTGTTGGGGGTTAATATGGTCATTAGGGGGCATCTACCCAGCAGAAGTAACAGGGAAGCGCATGGCAGAATGCAAGGCTGATAGCCCTGCTTGGTGACAAGAATGCACACCAGGAGGGGAATCAGACCTGCCTTTCACACAAGAGTTGTCTATCCCGCATCTATTTTTCTCCCCAGTCAAGCACATCTGTCCTTCCTGATTCTGAAAAAAATGCATGTATTCTTTTGCGAGTCACCACAATTGGACAATTGTTCTTAAAATAGCCTACTGTATGCAAGTGAAGTTTTGATGCTTGCTGCTTTGTTTGCTTGTTTGGCAGGTTGTCTTAGTTCACGTGGGTGTGACTTCTCTCATTGCACACATCAGAGTTGGGAGAATGCAAGTTGCTCTGGAAGCAAAAACCACAGTCCTTCCTGCAGTAGGTATGATATAAAAGCAGGATGCGAGGGAATTGCTTACTGACTGCAAATCTCAATGCTTTTATCATTCATGCATGGATACCAAGAGCAAAAGGGACTCCTACCCCCTTACTGTTGGAAATATGCAAAAGTCTGCCTAAAATTCTTCGTCACATAACACCGAACATTTGAAAAAGTGTTTGAGCTTCTAACCTGTGTGTGAATCTAGAACCCACTCTGTCAAATGGGTAAAGTCAAATACCATGACCAACGGCTTCAGGCACTACACGGCTTGTCTGGAGTTGATGGGAATGTGAAAATATTCTTCCAACTAGTATGTTGTGAGGACCTGGACACTTCATCTGAAGGGGAGCAGACTAGCAGTAAGCACATTGGAAAGGCAGAAATTCATCTTGGCCCCCTTGCTCACGTTGAAATGCAGCTGCTCCCAAAGGCATTAGTATTTCGTTCACTTTAGTATAGCTGTATGCAACGCAGCAGAAATAACCATACAAATTCTCTGATCAATGTAAAATTTAAAGAGTGGACTTTATTTAATAAATTAAGCACACAATCTGAAGAAAAATATTGGGTAAAATACAATGTCAGCACAATAGATTTTTTAACTGCTCTTCTGGAAGTTTGAGAATATATTTCCCAATATTATAAAAAAAAAAAAAAAAAAGGATCAAAGCTACTCCAATGTGGGTTGAAGTACTTAACTATAGAATTTACTATTCATTTCAAGACAGCTGCAGCTGAGTTTTCCAGGAAACTTACAATTTATCAGAAAAGAAATTTTAAAAATGCAGCTCTACCCCTGAGGCAGAAAGTGATTTCTGTGATTATCCTGGTATTACACTGGAATCAAATGGACTGAGGCAGAATTACTACTGAGCAGTGGATTTTGTTTTGTTGAGGCTTTTTTAAAAAATATATTACATAGTAACAGAATAATACCTTCAGCTCGTGTCAGAAGACTGAAGTACAGGATGATATTAGTTTAGTCATAGAGGTAAAATTGAAACACCATTCAGGGCACGGGAGAAGGAGTTTTGTCCTTTAGGGCTTTTGTTTTAAATCACATCTGATACTGCAGGTAATTTTCATAAGACCTTGGAGAAAAAGAAATCCTTGAAGTATGAGTTGCAAGGTTTCATTATACAGTACCTAGTGTCTTCTACTGCTGCTAAGGAGGGGTCACCAAATTCTGGGAGGTCTCAAGGGCTGGAGAATTTCTCTGGACAGAGAATACAGAAGGCAATGCCTGCCTTGAGGAACTCTAAGTCTCAGAAAAATAGACGGACAATGAGAAACAGAGCAGTGATGAAATGATTTATACACAGACATGTCAAAGGGTCTGATGTCATTAACAATACAATCTGATCAAAGAGATCCTGTATTACTTCAAAAAATCAGATTATTCTTTCAGATGCTGGGGTACTATCTCTGGATTCTTCATAATTTATTCTCTCTGGTAGTCTGAGGTTTCCCAGCTCAAGAAACATGTTTAAATCTGAATGCAACCTCATGGATCGATGAAACTGCCTTAAAATATTCTGATATGTGTTTCATTTTCTATTCAGTCTGTGGAGATGGCTTTTGTGAGGAAGAAGAAGGCTGCTCTATCTGTCCGGCAGATTGTGGGGAATGCCCGCTGTCTGCTGATGCTAGGATAGCAATTGCCTTACCAATATGTTTAGTCTGCACTGGCTTCATTTTGACAGTTATGGTAAGTATACTTTCCCTTCTTTTCTATTTCCTTTCTCTTGCTTCTATGATTTGCTTAGTTAAGAGTGGAGCTCTCTCTTAGTAGAGGGATATATTTTCTTCTGCATTCAGAACCTGTGTGCTGTGGAAGAAAGCAGAAGGAAGGGGAACAACCTTTTGGGCTTCTTTATGAGAAGAGGCTCGTTGGGCTATTATTTTCATCCTGGAAGAGAGGATTGAAGAAGAATGTAACAGAGGGATGGATATATAATGGTGAAGGAAGAAGAGGTTTTTCACAACATGGGAACTAGGGTGTGCCAGTAAAGATTACTTTTCATTCAGAATAAAACTCTGTTATGACATTAACTGCT
The DNA here is from genome assembly GCF_000708025.1 of Charadrius vociferus. Taxonomy (NCBI): domain Eukaryota; kingdom Metazoa; phylum Chordata; class Aves; order Charadriiformes; family Charadriidae; genus Charadrius; species Charadrius vociferus. The sequence goes on from NW_009647211.1 coordinate 549,833, forward strand.
TCAAAACCCTATGGAGGCCAGAAGTATCAATAAATTCAAAAACAAATTAGGTAGATTCATAAAGGGATTACCTCCACCAGAGGCCGTTACATCTCAGAATCCAAATACAATTTGTAGTGGAAAACATTCAACTTGGGATATTCTTAATAGAAGTAATGAGAAAGAATCTTTTTGTTTGTTTGTTTTGTTTTTTGTTTGGGATTTCTTTTTTTTTTTTCAGTAGGCTCATTTTCTTAGTATAATTGAATCAGTTTAGTTCAGTCCAAAGTGATTAATTTTGCATAATAGGTATCAATTATAATAGCAGACTCATGAAGGAAAAACAAAAAAGGAATGGGGAGACAGGAGTGTATGAATATGGGAGAAGTAGTTTTGGATACCTTTGAATGAAAATATCTTTATAAAGAAGAGACAGCATGCTATTACAGATTATTACTTCACAGTGCGTCTGGGAAAGATGATCTACATTCCTTATGCATATGCATCTTAAAAAAAATACATTTCTGAATTTTATAACATGAATTTAACAGGTGAATATGGCAGTTGTAGAATCATTATATTGACTATGTAGGTAACAGATCATTTATTTGGGGTTTGGCCTATAAATCCTGTAAATCAACAGGCTCCTCTTTCCTCAGGGATTCCTTCTCTTTCCATTTGTGCTGCAGTTGCCATGAGCATCTGAGGCAGGCAAGTGCACTGAGAGGGAACGGGCAGGAGAAGGCTGATGGCCTTCTCCATCCAAGTAAGGTACTACAGGGGGCCCGAATCACAATTAGGTTTTCTCTCTATTCTGTGCCTCTCTGTGTGGCTTTGTGAATTACGAGGGGAAGCACCGTTGAAAACTATTTGAGCATTTATAATCCACAGGGCAGTTGTGACAATGTTTTTCTAGTAACTGTTCTGTAAAACCGTATGATCTGATAGAAATGTGTAATTGGACAGATGAGAAATTTGGACAGTTTTAAACAGCTGGCATTTTAGGAAGTGCAATGGGGTTTCTTGGCCTTGCATAGGTTTTCGTAACTGTCTTGTAGCTTACCTATTATTTCATCTATTTTTCTGTAGGTTTTGAGGTTTATTTTTTTCTTTTTGCATTTCTGTATACTTATTCCCGCCAACTTCAGCAGTAGAATCTTCTTCTTCTTATGTTTTATTTAGGTGATAAGTAAACAAAATAGGAAAAATCCTTTTATCCAATTCAGTAGTTAATATCATGTAAAGAGAACCATCTGGGAATCTAGTGCCTTCTTTGATCATTCAAGCAGAGGAGAGGATTCCTTTGGTATCAGTGTCTCCAGCAAGCCTAGTGGTCACTTCTAGCTAATATGTCTTTGTTCAGTCATACCTTTGCAAGCCAAAATGTAGATGTCTTTTCTCAGAAACCTTTTGAAATAAATGGGATGACTTAATTTTGGTTCAGTGAGCTCTATATTTAGCATAAATTTTTACCAAAATATTGACACAATCTCCACACCATGTTACTTGCATATTATCTGGGCTTTTGTTCCCTGTTTCAACAAATGCATAATTCCCAACGTTAAATTCCACACTATAGAAAACAGTAAAATGATAGTAAAATGCTGCTTTGGTTTGACATTTTGACATTGACAACAGCTATAACAGCTGTATAATTTAATCTGCTGCTCCTCTTTTGAAACCATGTTTTCACACCTCTATGTTAGTTTTGCATGTCAGGTCTACAGAAAATCAGCTATTATTTCTATGCTTTCTTTACAAAGTAGCCACAGAATCCCCACCTAATATTCTTTATGCTAGAGTATTTGACATAATATTACCTCATTTGTGGATCGGGGGGCTAATTCTATTACAGGACAAAAGATGTACTGCTCCTTATCTTGGGGTCAGCATGTAGTGTTTTCTTGTCATGCATAGCATAGGACATTTCCATGACATGAGGTGATGTAAACCACTCATTTGATGTCCAGGCTGAGATGTAAATGTAGTGCATAAGAAGTATTGACAATAATGGATAGTTTGTAGCCAATGCAATATATGACATGTAATTAGATTCTAGAATATAGAATGTACAGTATTTATTAGATGCTGTTTTCTTCTAAGCCTGATATTAACACTCATGGTTCTAATGTTACTCGTAAAATATATGTTGGATGATTAAACATCAGATTTTGTTCAGATACTTACAAAATTTCATATCTGAGAAAAATAATCTCTGGTTTAACCCCTTCGAAGTCAGTAAGGCTACATCAAGAATGAATTTGATTTATTTTTGTAGTGGTTTCAATATCAGAAACAAAAGATGTTTTGGGATGAAAGCTGGATTATAGACTTCACCTGCATCAAACAAGGTTAGTAACTTGTCATTTTGATACTATGATCAGTTTCCTTAATAATTTGGAGAAATAAACTCAATCATAAGTACATCTTCATGTTTTAAGGGCCTTACAAAAGGTGAACCAATTTGTGAAAGACATATCCGAAATTTCACCCCTGTAACATCTATGAGCTGATCGCTGATATTTTTGTTTATTGAAACTTTGGATGTCAAAGTTATTTTAAATAGTTTCCTTCTTTTTTATGGTGATTTGTCACTTAAAAAAGACAAGCCTATCCCAAAATAAACAGATAAACTCTGGACTTGGAAAAAATAAACTACAGTTGCTTCAGTGGATGTATCATTCTATATAATTGGTCTCACTAAGTTGCCCTTGATTTGCACAAATATAATGAGGGATACCATGACATCTTAATTTCTCTCAGTGTATACTATCTGTGACAGACTTGCTGCAAAAAGTAATTCAATGTGGTCAGAGTTTTTTTTTTCATTTTACCTTCTGGATATAAAATATGATTTAATTGGTTCTAATTACACATGCTAAGAATAAAATCAGATGTTATTATATGCTTTACTATGCTGCACTTAAAATAGGTATAGATTATTTACGTTGCTGTTCGTTGTTTTAGCATTCAGAAGGAAAACAATTCCTAAACCCTCAGAAAGGGTAAATCCACAGAAGTCTGCTGAAGCTGATAGGTTTATGCTGATGTACAGTCTCTCTTTCTCTGTGACGAACTGTTAGAAAGATGTCTGCTTTATCTGTGTTTTGTCATTGCGATGCTAGTAGAAGTGTCGAGCATTCTTATGTTAATATTCAGTATAAAAACTTTCACCCTTGGACTTCAACATTAATTTCTGTGTAGTTTTGGTATGATATCCTCATTGCTGTAAAGAACAGATGTTGACTTAGAAATTCATTTGAGTACATCAACCAAACAGAGTTTGAATCCAGATTTGTGAAAACAGAAATGAAACACTCAGGGAAAAGTGTCTTTCAATATACTAAAAAGGAATGTAAGCAAATTTTCATCTGATAGTGAATTAGAAGAGGTCATAAACATCACACAGGAGGAGAAACAATAGAAAGAGACCAAGGGAAATTAGAAAGATTATCAAAAAATAACACATCAAAGATTAATTTGAAAAATACAAGATGAAAGACATAGTTTTGCTGGAGAGGCTCCTGCGGAGCATCAATGCTGTTTAAGACGTAGGGGTGATAATTAACAACTTAAGAGTAATGAGGACTGACAATATGATGAGATTTGGAAACAGACAGTATGTCTCCTCTGGACACAGCTACCCATAGCAGCACATAGTTGTCTACATAGAAAAACATCAGCAGTGCTGTATCCAGGGTATGTAGTCTGTGCTGTGAAAAATTATCTTTATTTTTTCAGGATAACTCCTTTTCTTTTGGTGCATTGCACCATGTATACACACAGAGAGTCATTCTTAAAGCTTTCTCAGGGATCTCTAATGTATTTCTGGGTGAAATGATGTAGAAAGCCTCCAAGGGTCAATGCAATTTTGAACTGCATATGGATAATACTACAGTATGGGAACATGGCAGTCCTGGTGCAAGGTGGTATGCTGAACTTCCTCAGCACCACTTTATTGGATACTCATACCAGGGAGAGTTGAGAGGTTTATGAAACATTAAGACTAATTGGCTAAATCTGGTGCTTAACTGGAGACGGTGAAATGATATGTAATTCATGAAATTTGTTTTGAAATCCATTTTGTTACCTTGAGCTGGTGAACAGAGATTAAAAAACATACACTGAGATCACTGCTATTTTTTTTCATCTGACTGTATTGTTGCTCTTGTCTGATTTTCCTCTGGTGTCAGAATCACTTCCCACATCCCTGTACTTTATAGTCTTCTAGGAGCTCCAAATAGACTTGTTAAAATATGGCACAGGCCTTGCTCTGCTTCCCTTGGTTCTGTCCTCAGCATATAAGTAGCAGCAAGGGCTAATCAACCCAGGAGCAGAGAAACAAAACTTGCATCAAATCCTGAGGATTAATGAGAAAGATCTCTGGCAATGAATTACCTCTGAAACTTTTTTACTTTTTATGCAGCAGTCACATTCCAAGCAATGGCTTTCTGTCTTGTGGGTTAACAAGACCAGCTAAGATGCAAAAATTTGGAGAATTCCCTGTGTTTGTCTGCCTCTGCATTCTCCATCTTTGCAATACTATGCATCTTCAGGTGCCTTTTCTCGTCCCACGTCCCATGTAGATCGTGTAGTACGGACAGCAACAGGAAGCATGATAAATGCTGCCCCAGCACCCAGTGACTCCAATGCCAGCTGTATCACTGCTCTGAGCTCCTGCACAGCAGCTGCTAACATGTCCAGGAAACAGTACTTCACCCAGACTGGGAGATAGTAAGTCAATATATTACTATACATTTACTGCAGTACCTACTATACTATAGTTTCACCTTGCTTTCTTGTTCTTGCCGCCTTACTGTTGATATGTAGTGCAAAATCTTGCATTTCTCTTGTTAGGCCAAATCCAGTAGGTTAATATCATCATCTGACTTCTGTACCATGTACTGGCTGTGGAATATCTTCTATGCCAGGCTTCTGTTTTGGTTATCATTTCTCCTTTTCTCTTGGGGACTTGTTAAAAGAATGTGGCTGCATTATGTTTCTCGCATCTGTTAATGAATGGCCCTTACTGTTCAACTGTATTTGGAACACAGGGCAGGATCTGTGCTTTGCAGGATTGAGGAGTTTACTTAGTGTCATTGGCTGGGAGAGCAGCTGTTTTTTCAGCATAGATCACTGTTCTGCAAAATTACAGCCACTTCATTGATAAGACACCGTGTCCAGCATAGATATTTTACAGTGAGATTTTTGCTGCTTCTTTATGAATGATGACATTTTCATGATCATCATTTTCCTCAGATGAATCAAGGTCAATCACATCGATCAAGGGGTAAAGATGTAAGAATGGGGCATTCAATCTCATTGGCAACATACCTACATCTGCTACACCACAGAACCTGTACTCCATATTATATTCCTGCATGTATCTCCACTGGATTCCTTTATTCTTCCAAGGAAAATTGCTTTGCTGTCTATCAAACTCAGCTGCTTCATCGCTGAGAATGTTTCATCCCATGGGAACAAAAGGATGTTAAATATCAGTGGTGGATCTCCAAAACAGTAGACAGAAGCAACAGATAGCAGCGATGGTGCTGTATATGTTTCACTAGCTCTGACATTTCCTTTGCTGCTACTCCATCATCCAACTGCCTCAACTGATTCTAACACTCTCATGTTGCAAATGTCATGCACAGGCCAAGGATGCTTGAATATCATCACTAATGCTTCCCTTATCATAGAAACAGGGCCCTGTCACCTGTCATGTACTCAGATTCAGATTTACACCCACATATGGGCATGCTTAAATTCTGTACTTCATCTTTAAAGAGATGAAGCTGCTCACTGTAGAAAAAATATCCAGTCCATTTTTGTGGCCTGTCTGGCTTATGAGGTTGGCCTAAAACTGTGTGAACAGCATTTCATTCTATTTCAGTGATGGCAGAACGGTGGCCATAAAGAAAATTGTGAAGAAGACATTCACGCTGTCCAAATCCATACGTAAAGAAGTAAAGCAAGTGAGGTAAGAAGTGAAACCTGAGAAGTGTATATTGCTCCATTTTTACACTGGTTCTTTAAGGGTTACAATCTGTCCAAATGTGACTGTAAATTCATATTCCTCTTTCTTTCAAACTTTGCTTTGACACCATATCAAAATCTCCCTATACCCGTTTTACTTTTCTCTCAACATTGTGAGACAAGCCTGGTTTTCCAGTTACTCTACAAAAAGCAGGAGGGACAACCCATGAAAATTACTGATGTGTTGTCATTTCTGTTCATTTTCACAGGGAACTTGACCATCCCAATCTCTGCAAATTCATTGGAGGTTGTATAGAAGTGCCAAACGTTGCCATCGTGACAGAGTACTGCCCCAAAGGCAGCCTGAGTGATGTTCTGCTCAATGAAGACATTCCTTTGAACTGGGGCTTCAGGTAAAAAAAAACTTTTGAAAAACTAAGTGATACAATCTATGCTATGTATTGTTTAGGATAAGATGTTAATTTTAGATTAGGTCCTTGGATAAGAAAGGCCTGCACTGCAATATGGAGAGAATAAAGAAGAAAGCAGGGAAGCTAATTCAAATATCCAGCCCAACTTGTCTTCTGGTTTTTTGAGCAATCAAATGCTTAGCACTGGTCGTGCTAAGCCAATGACTTTTCAACCCTCCTCTAGCTATACTGCAAAACTGTTTGTAAGCCTTTTTTCCCATGTGACTTCATTTTGTTCCCAAATATCTTTGGCATTACCGTTTCATTAAAAATCACTGCATATGTTTGTGAAGACACATTGGTGAAATGATTAGCATACTTATAAACGCTTTATTATATTTACCAATGTAGAAAATGAGTTCACATTGTCAATGAAACTTCCACAAAGGGAATGACATTGTTCTTTTGAGAATAATCTTCTTGGCACACTCTT
>NW_009647211.1:556716-570121 GCF_000708025.1 Charadrius vociferus
TTCTACTTCTGCTTTATGTTTGCCTTCAGCAAAGAAAAAGATTGTAAGGGAGCAAACCCTTCAAATAAAGTGAAAAAGTTAATAAAAAACTTTGGTAAACATTTGAAAGCACTCTCAAGGATACAAAGGTACAGGGAATTTCTAGAAAAAACTCAGCTGTCTTAAAAGAGGCTAAAGGCCTGTGGACTCAAACAACTGAGAGGAAATGAAGGGCTTTCAGCAACCCACCTTAAGTGTTTTGAAAAAATGAGCATGGGGACACAAATTGAAAGCCATTGCAGTCATAAGGAGGCTTTCTGTCAACTTCAGTAGGCTTTGGAGCCACTCTTGAGTGAAGCTTTCATGGAAATAGTGGCTCATTATTTTTGACTTTCAGATTTTCTTTTGCTACTGATATTGCGCAAGGAATGGCCTATCTTCACCACCACAAAATGTATCATGGACGGCTGAAGTCTAGTAACTGTGTGATAGATGATCGATGGGTTTGTAAAATTGCAGGTAAGGGGAAGATAAGAAACAAAATTTCAAGACTGTCCTATTAACCCACTAATGCATAAAGATTTCACTCTCAACACTCCTCCCAAGCACCTCCTTGTTGACATTTCATGTGGAAATGCTGACTATACCAGCCTTCATTAGAAATGCCCCGTGCTGAAACAAGTTTCATGTTACTTTACCATGTCAAGTCATTTAACGTGTGTCACTGATGCACACCTCACATCCCACAAATGATGGAGTTTATCAACATCAGCCTGAGCAGAAACTCTATCTCATCCTCAGTTTTGATACAGAGAGAAAACCTGAGACATGGACAGTGCTGTAAAGCCATTGAATAATGCTGACGGATTGCTAAACACAAGGAGAATCTAGTTTAGTTTGCAGCTGCCAAAGGGAATGAAAGCAATGGTCACCTCTTCTACTTCCTCCCCAAAGTAGTTGTCACACTCTTTAACCCACAGCCATTTTAAGACCAGCAGCAACAGATTTGCCTTTCATTGGTTCATCCTATGACTAAGGCTCCTAGATAGGGCTATGCCTGCTTCTCCAACTTGTTTTTCATATCCTGCTGCCTTCAGAACTGCCTACTTCGCTTAAAGCCTGTTCTGGAGAAATGCATGAAAAATTGAGATAGTTGGATTACATCAACTGCATCACCTTAACACTGGTCCTCTGAATTAAATCGGATCTCTGTGAAATAGTTCAGAAGTTAACAGGCAGGACTGCAGAGACTTCAAATATTCATGGTTTATCTGGATGCAATAATGTTAAACAAACCTCACAAATAACCAATGTAGGAGCTATTTGAAAAACTCCAATGACCTCCAACATAAAGACTGAAGGTCTAGGACCATCTTAATGAGAGGTCACTCCAGACAAAACCAGACATCTGCATCCCATACACTCAGCAAAACGCTGTTTATATCAGAAAGAAAACTGAAGTCAGTTGTTTTTTTCTCTTCTCCGATGCTGAGTCACATGCTGAGAATCTTTTCTGTTAGGCCAAAAGTATAGCTGCAAAGCTGTATCACTTTTATGATGCCTTTGTTCTGAAGCTACTAGTGTGCAAGTAAAGCCCACCATCTGATTTTCAGTAGTTCTAGTCCAACTTGTAATTACTGTAGCAACCTGCCACCACAGATAAGGATCAGGGGACGAGAACAAAAACCTGCATTTGCATGCTAACACTTGCACTGAAGTAAGCCTGTTCTCTGAATATAATTTCAACTTCCCTGCTGTCATGCAATCTCACCCAAATATTTGGTTTCCAGATCCTATATTTGCAGTTGGTTTAGAGGGACAAGACCACCAGACAGACACTATTTTTAGACTAAGATGTGTATTTCAAATAAAGAAAATTAATTCCTTTAGCCAAGGTGTGTTGCTGTCTACTAATGCATGTGTTTCAGAGACGTACCCACTGAGTAGTTTGCTTTGTGTTTTCTTCCATGTTAGATTATGGTCTGCAGTCATACAGAAAAGAAGATTCTTCTGAGGGGTCAAGTTCATACCAGCAGCATTTGATACAGATTTACACAGCTCCTGAAATACATTCCCTTTTGGACTTTGAACCCAATTCTATGACAGACGTCTACAGGTAGTTAGCTGTTCCTGTTTCTCACACTTAATAGTCCCATCTCAGGTTGAGGATTCTTTAATCACAGTCAGCCTCAGTGTAATTCTGTGGTCATCCCAGGTATATGTTTGATTGTATTTTAAAAAGGATTGATCCTGGAATACAGAACAGCATAGATATCACAAGATCTTCTCTTTCGAAGTAGATAACCAAATAATGAATTCACTGACATTATATAAATGCAGAGTTGGTCTAATGAGTTATAAGGAGTTGCTCTGGACTGGAAGATAAAAAAAGTATAAAGATTTGCTCTTATCTAGTAATCTTTTTTTGTCGCTGTTTCTTATGAAAAAATAGATTATTTTCAATAATGGCAATACCTTAAAAGTTAATAGCATCATTTTTCCAGGATGTCATAATGCACATATAAATCCCATAATTCTATAATTAGTGTCAATACATTATTTTCCTGCATACACACAGTGACAATATGTGGTTTGCAAAGAAAAAATAGAGGCAGGAGAAAGAAATAGATGTACTAGTAAATAGCTCCATTCCTTTCCATTCAAAAGCCTTTCTAGGAGATCACTTTGCAATAGCTTCTTTGGATATCATGTTTAGCCTTGCCAGTGATGGATAGCTTCCATCCAACCACTTTTCAGATAAACAGGATTACAACTGAACTTTCAGAGAATAATAATCCAATGAAAAAGTCATTGAACTAGGATTTTTTAAAATTTCTTTTTATTTTTCTTTTTATATTTCATATTTTGTTTTTATATTTCTTGGTTCTCCCATGAATTTTCTGTATTAAGTAGGAAAATCACTGTGTTCTTGGTGTATTCTATCTCTTAACAGTCATACTTCCTCTGTCTGCTTATTTCCAGTGGTTTACTGAAAGCATTTGAAAGGGGAAAATGCAGAGTGATACTACAAGATGTTTTGTGGCCCTTTTCTCTTACTGTTTCTTGCCATATTCCCAGCCCAGCAGAATTCTTCTATTTCCTGGTGACTTTGATAGCTAGCAGAAAGCAAAGAACTGGAATTTAATTTGAGATTGAAATGCTGATAGTGCCACACAGTTGAGGAGAAAAAGGCATGGTTATTAGGCGCTTTTATTAACAACATTAACCAAAGAGTAGCTATTATCACCTTTAACAAAAGCTCTGAGTTTTACTCCGGCCTACACTAGGACACAACAAATGCTTACTGCCTTAAGTGACTGTTATGGGACTTTTATTGAAAAGTTACTTGCAGAAACTGAAAATGTTGCTTAAATCTTCCGCTTTTTTTTCAATTGGGATTCATTAAAAATTATATGGACTGAAGGCATGATTTTATATATAAGATTTACTGGATTAATGCACATTATTTGATGACCTTTAAAGGTCCCTTCCAACACAAACTATTCTATAATTCTATTATTATTCCCTTGTAAAAATGTATGCATATACAATGTGCTGGAACACTATTAATTGTAATCCATTCTATCAGATTGTGCAAGCAAGAATTTGAGGTCTCACTAGTATTTATATCTATAGGCCTAAACATGCCCTTAGAGTTGCTTCAAAATAGCTCAGCTAAAGGCAGTTTGTCACTGTGTTGATACTTGTGACTATCGTCATTTGTCCCGTGTCTGTCAGTCTTTACTTTTTCAACATGGACTGGTCGTAGAAAGTGCTCCAACTAAGCCGTAATTTTTGGTTTATTTTATGCGTTGCAGTTTATCAATGCCGCTCAGCCAACATGCGTTCCAGAAAGTGTTTTCTTGGCGCTTGTCTGGTTCAGACTTTGTCCCTGTTCAGGTTAGATATCATTACTTGACTTTGCTCATATCATAGATGACTACAATGAACTTTTAACAGATTCAGTGAATGCTCACTGAATCTGTCTTGCTGTCAGTCCCCGTGTCTGCAAAATCCAGGTCTTCTTTTGTTGTACTGCAGTTCACCCTTTCTTGGTAAAAAAGAAAAAAATAGGAAGAGATGAAATCAGAAAAGGGAGAAGAGCAATGTGCAATCAGGGAACAAATACAGAGATGTACCCTGCAGCATTAAATTGTTGTCCTTGTAACTGAGCTGTTCTCCAGAAGCTTTTTTTTTTTTTTCACACAGTTTGTGTTTGATGATATGAGCAGGTGCTAAGCCTTCCTGATACATGTACATGGGCTCACTGTCCGGGGAGCAGTGTCCCAGTCGTGAAATCCTCAGTTTTTATCTGTGCAAAAATTCCATTAATATTCCTGAAGGTATGGCCCAAATTAAAAATGAGTAGAAACTGCAGGAGTGGGACTTGTAATTTTGTGTGCTCTTACAGATGAATCACTTGCTTTTAAAGTTCTCCAGAGAATGTGTTGGTCAGATGGGAAAGCTAAAATGGAAATGAGAACAGGAGCATGAAACAGCTCCTGTTTGAGCTGAACAGGCTGATTCTAGCCACAGTTTCTCCGAGATTGGCTCTTCTTGATTTGTAATCATTGTGTGAATTTCACCATCCACTATGTTAAGACTTTTTTGAGCAGTGCTGCTGAAGCTGAGTGAAATCAATACTGCTTTATTGGAGTTACCATCAGCTAACTACTCTCTTTGAAAAACTGTTTCAGCTTTGCTGTCTCTCAAGGGTTGGTATTCCTTTCTACTACCAAATCACACCCAAATTAACATAAAAATCTCATCAGATTAATTTCTACATTATTTAGTATGGTTTATATGCATTATGTTATTTGCCAGTGGTGGTCCATGAGTGGACTGAAAGATAGACATAGCCCATTAAAGAGCTAGAATGCCTTACAGAACAGAGCAACCGTTAGCAGTACAACACATTGCAAACCAATATTCCCCATAGAAATAAATGTTATCAAGTAGAGATGCATGCAGGGAGTTAATTATTACACAGTTTCAATACATGAAGAGGCAAGAGCATCTATCTTTATTGTTGGCTGGAGGAAGTTCTGGCTTCTAGAGATCACTGTTGTGAAAGATGTCTGGTGAGTTCAATAAGGAGACTGAATACCCAGTTGTTACCCCATTTTTTCCATTCTTCACCCTTGATGAATATGTTTGACCTTGGTTCATCTGAGGAAGATGATAATGATGAAAATATAATTCAGAAAGAACCAGCAAAATGGTTACAGCTTACTGTAAAAGATCTACTCTGGACACACTGTCTCACCATTGACTTACGGAGAGTTTCCAGAACAGTGATCTATGCTGAAAAGAAGCCACTTCTCCAGATGATGATCCTGATGAACCTGATCCTGCCCCTTGATTACAGCACAAATCTGTCCTGTGTATTTAATTGGTAGGTATCAAGTAAGTGCCTGCCCATATCCCCTCTGGATTCCATTAGTTCTTCCACAGAAAATTGCTTTGTTGTCTGTCACACTCAAATGATTCATCTCTGTGTGAGAGGGGACTGCTATGAAATAATCAGTGACAGATCTCTGAAAACACAGACCAGTAACAGATAGCAGCGTTGTCACCACACTCTCTTTTAGGATATGGGGATTTCAGTCATAAAATGGGGAAGAATAAGAAATCATGGAAAGAGGAAATCACGAACTCCATTAACTGTTATTTCATTAAGATTTTGGTTTGCTTTTATTCTGCAGTTATGCCATCATCTTGCTAGAAATTGCCACAAGAAGTGACCCTATACCAGTAAGTAAAGACGAACTTGGAAGTTTGCATGACAATTTTGATTCTGTTTCTGCTGAAGATATCAACCAAACTCTGAGTAACTGCGTCTTTGTTTTTTGAGCGTGCGTTTTCCTTTTGATTTTGTGGGTGCAAGTTCAGTTCCAATGGAGCATGCAATCAGGGCTTCCTCTTGCATCTACCAATCTTTCCTCCAGGACTTTGAAGAGTATATGACAAAAATAATGTAGCTCCAAAATTACCTTTTGGTTAGCTCTGTGAGGCTTAATGACAGAGGTGCGGTGTGGGAAGGTATGTCATAACATCCTTTTTCTCCTCATGTTCCTTTCCTGCCATGCACAGGCCCTTTCAATGGAGTCTTGCAGTGGTAAGAATATGCTAGAAGAGCAAATAAGCTGCTCTCCATAACGAAAATGTCTTCTTTGCATGTGTCTTGTGATAAATACTAAATGGCAAACACCAAAAAAATGCACCTTGAAATTGAAACCGGATGTTCTGGATATGTAACCATGTTCTGCCTGTAATAATTTGCTTAACAAGAATTCTAACAATGAAGAACTGAAACTGTCTTTCTTCCATTTCTGACAGTTTGTGATTCTAGACTAATATAGACCTTGTGGTTTCTCAAAAGTTCCCTTTTAGACAAGGGCACCTAGTTTAGAGTGGGTTATATCCTTTTCTCTTTTTTTTTTTTTTTCTCCTTTTACTCTCATGTAAAAAAGCTGATCTGGAAGTGATAGGGGAGACATCATAAAAATAATGATGATCATTGTGATATAGTTTCAATGGGTGGTATGAAAAACACACCACTTGTTTCCATATTACAGAATCACAGAATTACAGAATGGTTAGGGTTGGAGGGGACCTCTGGAGATCATCTAGTCCAACCCCCCCGCCAGAGCAGGGTCACCTACAACAGGTTGCACAGGACAGCATCCAGGCGGGTTTTGAATGTCTCCAGAGTGGGAGACTCCACAACCTCTCTGGGCAGCCTGTGCCAGTGCTCCACTACCCTCAAAGTAAAGAAGTTCCTTCTCATGTTAAGATGGAACTTCCTATGTTCAAGTTTATGCCCATTAACCCCTCCTCCTATCACTGGGCACCACTGAAAAAAGACTGCTCCCATCCCCCTGGCAGCCTCCCTTTAAGTATTTGTAAGTATTAATAAGATCCCCCCTCAATCTTCTTTTCTCTAGACTAAAGAGACCCAAGTCCCTAGGCCTTTCTCCATATGAGAGGTGTTCCAATCCCCTAATCATCTTCGTTGCCCTTTGCTGAACCCTCTCCAGCAGATCCCTGTCTTTCTTGAACTGGGGAGCCCAGAACTGGACACAGTACTCCAGATGCGGTCTCACCAGGGCAGAGTAGAGGGGGAGGATGACCTCCCTCGACCTGCTGGCCACACTCTTCTTGATGCACCCCAGGATGCCATTGGCCTTCTTGGCCGCCAGGGCACATTGCTGGCTCATGGTCATCCTGTTGTCCACCAGGACTCCCAGGTCCCTTTCCACAGAGCTGCTCTCCAGGAGGTCAGCCCCCAACCTGTACTGGTGCATGGGGTTATTCCTCCCCAGATGCAGCACCCTACACTTGCCCTTGTTGAATTTCATAAGGTTTCTCTCTGCCCAACTCTCCAGCCTGTCCAGGTCTCGCTGTATGGCGGCACAGCCTTCTGGCATGTCAGCCACTCCTCCCAGTTTTGTGTCACCAGCAAACTTGCTGATGGTACACTCTATCCCTTCATCCAGATCATCAATGAATATGTTGAACAAGACTGGGCCCAGTACTGACCCCTGAGGGACACCACTTGGTACTAACCTCCAACTAGACTCTGCACCACTAACCACAACCCTCTGAGCTCTATCTGTATTGTTGATCTCTTTTTCTCTAGAAAGATGATGTGCATTCAGCTGAATATTCTTGGTGCCTACCTTTGGCAGAATTAATTTCAGAAAAGGCTGAGAATTCTTGCCCATGTCCCACAGACTACATAGAGGTGAGTGAGATAAAATATTGTGTACAAAAATTCTTTATTGAAGAGAATTTAGGACAGGTCACAGAAGTTTTATGGCAATATTACTTTCGATGAGTATAAACAACCCAGAAGTCAAGAAGTACATCTGAAACAAGGCACAAGGAAATGTTTTCTATCCTTAATAAAGGAAGTCATTCTGACAAATTGAAAGTTTCAATTGTCAGTGTAATAAATGATGTTTTTAATATTCAATCATTGATTTTTGTGTATTTTCATTTTATTATAAAGTGTTGAGTTCCATACATATTTTATATTAGCAATATCTTTTTAGCTTACTGGAAAAGGACTTTCAAATAGTGAAGTATGTGTCTCAGGCAAAGTGTGAGTTTGGTTTGATTCTTGCACAAAAGGTCTATGTGTTCAGTAGCCTCAAACTGCCTAATAAAACAAAGTACGCCTCCTCCCAGTTCAATTAAATCAGAACAAAATTGTGGCATCCTCGTTTCAGCTTGAGCACTATATAATTCACCTTTGGTGGTTTGTAGCAACCTAAATGTAACAAACTAAGCAACACTGGATTTTAGTAGGGAGTTAACATTCTGAAGAAGTAGTTGAGTCTTTAATCTCTTATGAATTTTGTGTACAGACAAGTCCTCTGAAAACAGTATGTGACTCCAAGAGTGTAACACTGCCTTAAAGCATACCACAAGAGCTTAAGCGGTGTTTGGCAGAAGGAATGTGAGCATCTAATTCATTATTTCCCCCAGCAGCATTTTCATGAACTAACGTCCTTCATTCAGCATAAATCTGTAGAACTCTGGAGACCTCAGTATAGCCCCACCACTTTTCAGTAGCTGCAGATAGGGCTTCACATGGACAGTTTGCACCAAGAAAGTACTAGTATTAATTTGAAACTGCCCGTGCTTGGAATGACAAAAGGCTGTTTGCTTTTCTCACTCTCTTTGCCTGCTGCAGTTAATCAGAAGGTGCAGAAAAAATAATCCAGCCCAAAGGCCTACATTTGAACAAGTCAAGAAAATGTTATACAAGATGAATCCTAATAAAGTTAGCCCTGTTGACATGATGATGACTCTGGTAAATTTACTTTTTTCAATCCAATCCAAGTCAAATGCTCACTTGCAATAACTTTCACCTCTATCCTTCAGGTTTGTTTTTTGATCTCATACCCCTTGATGAGAACAGTCATTCATTCACCTATGTGGGCTGATTGTAGCTGCAGTTCTGCTTGATACCCAGCTTTCCTTCTTATTCCATTTCTGTCAGTTTTTCTTAACTTTCTCAACTTCTTTGTGACTGAAAACTTTTGTTTCTCAGTCAAATATCAATTGTGTTTTAAAGAATACGCAGGAAACTATAGTCCCCTTTTTCTAGTGGCTTGGTGGTGATATTACAGTACTAGGAGTATAGAATCCCTGTGTGCCACAAATAACATGTTCACAGATGCATTTTGAGCAGTATCTTAAGCTCATCAACAGGGAAAAGAGATTCCTGTCTCCGCAACCTGTTGTGTCACGCAGAGCAAGGATGCAAAAAGCATAGCAGACCATAGCAGAATAGTTTATGAAACTGCATAGTGAGCTTTTGCTAAAAGATTGAGATTTAGATACCTTTGATTTTGGTAACATATTTTAATCCATGTCTGCATCTTGGTCTCTGCATTGGATTTGGCCCTTCTATGCTTACACAGATTTTGAAAACTCTGGAATTGGCTTCTGGTGTCTTAAGTGTAAGCAACAAGCTCAAATCTAGAATCATAAACTTACCTAAGGAGAAATCTGATCTTTGGATTTTGTAAGAAAAAGTTAGCTCTCTCAAACCTGAGCTTTTGTTTATCTGAATGTTTTCAAAGCAGAATCATATAAATGCTTAAAGCCTATCCAACTATGAATCTGTTTCAGTAAAGGGACTGTTTTATGCAATTCTCGGTGTTATTTAGATGGAGAAATATAGCAAACATCTGGAGATACTGGTTTCTGAGAGAACCCAGGATTTAATGCACGAAAAACAGAAGACTGATCGTCTGTTGTATAGTAAGTTATACAGCAAAAATACTGGATATTCTTCTCAATAATAATTTGATTTTAACAGATGGATTACAAACAGAAAACCTTTGATAGGTGATTATTTAATAGATAACATTTATATGGCAATGAATTAATATACTTTCTCCTTGAAAAGCTTTAAAGATATTTAGCTACTTTTTACATTTTCCTCCTAAAAATCAGTGCAGTCATCTGAGACCTGTCACTCCAGAATCCGTACTACTCTGACTTTGATCTTGCTTGCTTCTGTATAGTTACAAATATTGGGGAATTGCTTTTGAGCTGAGGTTACTTTTGATGACAGTATATCTTCTGGAATTCCACAAGAAAGAAGGGATAAAGGAACAGGTGTAACACATAGGAGAGAAAAAGGAAAGGCTGTGAAAGTACAAGATTGGGGAAATAAAGAAGATCAAAAAAGTCAGAGAGATAGTAAACAAACCTAACACAGGAAGAGAACACTAGCAAAGACCTGACAAATAAGTAGTTAGTAACATCCCAAGTCACACTATTAGAATCCAGCTTTACTCTGACTTGGAATGTATAGATATTGGTTTGTTTGAACTAAAAGTTATGGGTGATCTGAAAAATCTGGATGTGTTATCAATGAGATTTACTGGGAATTCTCACATTACAGCAGAGCAGCTTTTGATGCTGAAGTGTGCTTTCACCTTCGGAATATTTCACATTTGAGAACATTGCTTTTACACCTTTAAACAAACATGTTCTTTTTATTGTATGCTTTTGTCAATGACAAAAAAGTAACAATACTCTACTTTCTACAACAGGTATGTTGCCAAAGCAAGTAGCAGATGATCTCAGGCAGGGAAAACATGCACAAGCTCAAAGCTACTTAAGTGCCACCATCTTTTTCAGGTAAACAAAAATGAAAGATAGGACTAGAACTGACTCCTACTGAAGAGACAACCAGGCTTCTTGTGGTCGTGAAGCTCCTAACTTAGTACAGACTCTCTATCTAAACTGCCATTTATCATACCAGGTGGCAACGTTTGACTCTCCAAATAAGTGTCTTTCAAAATTCTCACAGGTCTCCATTTTTCATTATAATTACTTTAATAAAAAAAATGAGATTACTGTGGAGCACTAACACACAGCAGCAGGTCACTTTAGGTGTGTTACACACTTACGCATGTATGTTTCATAAGATAGGCCTAAGTAAAGGTTCCAGTATTTAGCTGTGTAAAGGAAACTTGTCTATCCTTAGAGCCCACATGGATTTACAGTCTTTGACTTGTTATGTGTGCACGACACAAATTATAAATTCCATATTTTCACTTCCCTTCATTTCACTATTAAGTTCCCTTTTTGCTTTTGTATGTAACCCAAGACTGAAGACTACTTAGTCTGTTGCAGATTAAAGTCTAGCTGTAAAAAATGGTTTACTGCATTGGTAAGCAAAAAGACCTAGGTCAGTCTGTCCTTTTAAATGGTAGGAGTCTGTTTTCAGTTTCAGTAAATGTTTGAAGACAAAACTATTCTGTAAGATCCTTAGTGAAAGAAATACTGAAAAAGAGAAGGTTGAGGTCGTTCCACTGAGAAATTATTACTGTGTGAAATTGGATTACCAATCTGCCATGGTTAAGACAGTAAATGAGTATGTTCTTTTTGTTGTGTTTTAACAGTGACATTGTTGGCTTCACTCAGCTCTCCAGCAGCAGCACACCTTACCAAGTGGTAGATCTCTTGAACAAACTTTATACTACTTTTGATGAAATCATAGATAACTATGATGTCTATAAGGTGGAGACAATAGGAGATGCCTGTAAGTTCCTTGACCTGTGGGCAATGATGGGGCATGGATATTTCATCAGGACAGAGACTGATTTGATGATAAGGAAGAACAGATGAAGGGGATTTGGAAAGCTTATTACCACTGGGAATACCACACAAAACAATTAGGGGAGAAGTCCTAGCAGAGCCCTAGCAAACTTTAGGAGCATTTTCCTGCTCACCTTTCATCATTTCTACAACTGATGCATGTTGTGGATGGGACAAATGAGTTGAGTAAACTACCTCTGCTGTTTATTTGGTTCCTATGAGCTGTAAGGTCTGACTTTAAACCTTGGCAGCAGATTAATCCCAGTTGGCAGCTTCTGTTTCACAGGAACACAACTGAAAAACTTACCTTCTACATGGAAGTATAGATGCCATTCCAAAGGCTCTGTCCTTTTTGCAGACTGTGACAACTTTCTCTCTCCTAATACTCTGTAGGGGCCTGACTTCCTCTTTTTTTGGATTTTTAGGAAAATGGCTTTCTATTTGCTATCATGGGAATCTGCTGGGGATTGTCTACCATTAAAACCTAGTTCCATCAAAAACCTAGCAGAATCTAGCAGGATTTTTGGATGAGACAAACAGGAAATCTTGTAAGAGATGTGGGAAAAAAATGCACTCTATTTTTCTGTGGCATGGTTGAGCAAATTCTGGACCATAAAATTCCCAAACAAATGCACCAAGGGATACCGAAGAGACTTGTCTCTTCTCCTACACAGTAACAGTCAGTGCAGGAAGCATAGGACAACGTCTAGTGGGAATCATTGCCTGTTGTTGTAATATCTGCCCAAAGACAAAAGGTATTGAACAGCCACTTTCGCACTACCTATCCTGCTTCAAGCATCCTCAATGGAGGGAGGGAGGATGAAAGGGTATAAGACATAGGAGGGAATAAATATTATTGAAAAGTAAGAAGGAAATCCGACATTTTTCAGAATGAGGGTAATTATACACATGAGCTGTTGCCCTATCCTTCATTTGTTTCTGGCTTTCTCTGCTCAGCAGGCACAACTGTGCTGCAGGATGTGAGGGCATAGGGCTTTATTTTTTTCTAACTTGGGCAGCATCCTTTGGTAAATCTGTGTGTAATGCCAAAGGTTAACACAGTTGCATTGTTGTGTTAAGATATGGTGGTGTCGGGAGTACCAAAAGAGAATGGGATCCTTCATGCCGGTGAGATCGCAAGCATGGCTTTAGATCTTCTGGACGTCTGCAAGACTTTTAAGATCCCACACAAGCCCAACACCCTCCTAAAAATAAGAGCAGGAATCCATTCAGGTATGTTGAGAGGCTTGCAAAGGAGTCCTCCTCTGGTTTAACAAATGTTTCTGTAGTGGCATTTCCTCTCCATTAAAAATGAACTTAATTTCTTGACATGGTATGGAACACCTCATAGCAGTCATCCCAAGAGAATAAATTATTGCATACCTGGAATGTTGGGAACACAATGCGGAAAACAACATTGTTTGTGCCTTTGCTGATGTGAGTGAGGACTGCCATTCTGTGTCTGTTACTTGTCCTTTTCAGCTGTTCTCTTCTCAAAACAGTGAGTTTCTTCTCGACTCTTTGATCTAGCCTTCACTCGCAGGCTCTCAGCGCCCTGATGTAAGCTGATGTGTGATTGCAAATCCTTCTTGATAAACAGCCAGAGGTGGCCACGTGCTGTGTAGCCCAGCACCTGCAAATTAAGCAGCTTACATTGTCTCAGCAAGAGATCATATCTTCTATATCTTAAATCCCCTGGGGCTGACATGAAGGAATCAAAATGCTCATTTTCTGCCCTCAGCAGGAGCAGGTTACTACCTGCTCCTTCTTTTCCACGTGACTAGAGCGCTTTGTGTGA
>NW_009647211.1:570157-585975 GCF_000708025.1 Charadrius vociferus
ACATGATTCTGCAGGTGCCTTAATTCATCCACACTGCCTCCATCCTGTCATCACTTCCCCTACCACTCTTCTTTGAGGCCCTTTTGCAATTCCCTCCATGGCTCTGGAAGCCAACTGTAAGTCAGGTGTATAACCCATATAAGAAAATACTGACACTCTTATCTTGTTAATGAATGAGACATAAGGCAATGCAGGAAGCAGCCATGAGGCTGTATGACTGGTTCTCTGATTTAAAAACACAAAATATCTTGTTTTCTTTAACAGGGGCAGTTGTAGCTGGAGTTGTTGGGACCAAAATGCCACGGTATTGTTTATTTGGAGACACTGTGAACACAGCTTCCAGGATGGAATCTACCAGTGAAGGTAACAAGGAACACTCGATGTGGTTTTGACCATCCCTTAACGAGTTCTGAAAAAATGTTGCTCTGAGTTTTGAGTCCTGTCCTGTTTAAATGACTGAAAATCCTGTGAGGAGGGTGTTGGTTTCTGTGTCCAGTCTGCCTATGCGCAAATTATACCAGTGGTATTTGTAACAAGATCCCCTCATTCCCCGAGTATGAGAGAGTGATTTTCATGGCTTTGAAGTTCTCTACAATAAAAAAGGGTAAGAATCAGATAAAATGAGAGGTAAGTGGATATGTTCACTGTCTCTAATCCTTCCTGGCACCCAGCTGAATTTACATTAAAAATATTTTCATGACCCCTCTTTTTCACTGATAACTTCCTGTAATGGAGAACACAGAATCACAGAAGCATAGAATTGTCTAGGTTGGAAGGGAGCTTTAAGATCATCAAGTCCAACCACCAACCTAACACTGCAAAAACGACCACTAAACCATGTCCCTGAGCACCACATCTACCCTTCTTTTAAATACCTCCAGGGATGGTGATTCCACCACTTTCCTGGGCAGCCTTTTCCAATGTTTGTTAACACTTTCAGTGAAGAACTTTTTCCTAATATCCAATCTAAACCTCCCCCAGTGTAACCTGAGGCCATTTCCTCTTGTCCTATTGCTTATTACTTGGGAGAAGAGACTGACCCCCGCCTCTCTACACCCTCCTTTCAGGTAGTTGTAGAGACAGATAAGGTCTACCCTCAGTCTCCTTTTCTCCAGGCTAAACAACCCCAGTTCCCTCAGCTGCTCCTCATAAGACTTGTGTTCCAGACCCTTCACCAGCTTCACTGCCCTTCTCCAGACACACCCAGCAGCTCTATATCTTTCTTGTAGTGAGGGACCCAACACTGAACACAGTATTCGAAGTGCAGCCTCACCAGTGCCAAGTACAGGTCACTTCCGTGGTCCTGCTGGCCACACTATTCCTGATGCAGGCCAGGATGCTGCTGGCCGCCTTGGCCACCTGGGCACACTGCTGGCTCATATTCAGCTGGCTGTCAACCAACACCCCCAGGTCCTTTTCTGCCAAGCAGCTTTCCAACCACTCTTCCCCAAGCCTGTGGTGCTGCATGGGGTTGCTGTGACCCAAGTGCAGGACCTGACACTTGGTCTTCATACCATTGGCCTCGGCCCATTTATCCTGCATATCCAGGCTGAATGCAAGAGGTGGTAGGACACCATGGGAGCTGTGTCTGCCTTTAACCAGTATAGAAGATTATATATGTGCTCTCCAGCAAAGAGATTAGACAGAAATCTCTGGATATTAAATCATTACATTAAATCCTTACTTTCAACTTTCACTTCTTCCCAGGATATAACAGAGTTCCATGTTCAGTTAGCAAGCTTCATCTTTAGTCAGTGTGAGCATTTGAAACTCAGCTTCTGAAATATTTTAGCTTGATCTACAAGAACTGAAAAAAAGAAAAAAAAAAAAAGGAAAAAAAGAAAGGAATGAGGGAGTGATTCAAGGTCAAACAACCTTGATGGCTTGTTTTTGTTTCTTTCATTAAATGAACCTGAGTAGTTCTATGGGTCACTTTGCAATGCTTTGTAAATGGATTTGAATTAGGCAAAATGTTTTCAAGTTTAATTTAATGATAAGAAGTGATGCTTTCAACATTTACCATGATCTACTAAAAACAAGACAAAAAGGCAGAGGAGTGGTCCTACATGATGGCTTTGAAGGTTTAGCCTGGGGATTTGAGAATCAACCAAGATCCATTCCATCTCACCTATTTACACTTTTTCCAAAGCAAATGCTAGCCTGAATGGAACACATATAACTTCATTTTCCGTCCGTCAGTCTCCCAGATACCTCCTTTCTTTCTCCTCCTCCTCCTTTCTGGCTCCTTGTATCATCTCATCTCAACTGCTTTAAAACTAATGCCTTCAAAATCTGCTTCCATCGTTCTTCATATTTCAACTTTTGTTCTGTATGCCAGTCTATTTCTCATATGGGACATCAACACTATAAACTTACTTAAGTATAAAGACAAAGCTTCTTATCTTTTAAGCCTTTCTTTTATCTCCCTCTTTCTCCGACCATGTACATCTCAGAATCTCAAATTACATCCACATGTTTTAACCCTAAGATGATCACTTTAAAATAGATCAATTAATTACTAGCAATGTAAATTAAAATTTCTGTCAGCTGGAATCTGAGTGCTAGCGTCTGGTTCCCAAGGAAGATGGCCAGTTAAAATATCACATATCTACTAGAAAGAATATTTCAGAGCTATGTATCTGGGTATGTTGATACATATATTTCCTGGACTACAGGGAGTGTTTTGAGACTGTCAATAAAAAACTTTAAAACAAACAAACAAATTACAAACCCATCATTTTCTGATATAAGAAAAATCTGTAAGACAATCTTAGCCAGTCCTACTGTCATCTGGGATCTTTTTCAAATAAAGAAGCTAATGATTTACTCTGTCACAGAATATTAAAGGGGAAAAAAAAAAACACAGGTTTTTTTTGGCAATTTTCCAGATTTTGGCAAAATTTTCCTATCTGGCAAAAGTAGGATTATTCAGAATTTGCTCTATCTGTCCGTCTCCTTGGTCCTTCCTCCATCATCTGCAAAAGGCAAGACAGCCAGGGTTTACATGAAGATAAATTCTCGACCAAGGAAAAATCACATTGTTAAAAAAAAGATCGTGGAATTATGGTAATGTTGTCTCTTCCCCCTGTTTTTATTTACAGGTTTGAAGGCAGAGCAAGGAAGGCAGTTTCTTTAATGTTTAGACTTTGCTGAAAACTGTATTTGCAAGGAAAGTGCTGGCTCTTTATTGACCAGGAGGTAGAACTATGTATGGTTTTCTTCGCAAGATGAAAAGGGTGCTCATCAGTAAGTCCAGCCAAGCAGCTATGAGGAGTAGACAAATAATATTAGATGCAGGATATGAAAAGTAGTGTTTGTTGACAGCCACGTATTTGTCCTCAGATGCCCTCACAAAGAGGCCAGGATACTGGAGCTTGTGTGCGAACATTTGAAATAACAGAGGAATGACAGCAAAGACATGAAAAAAGCAAGGGAAAATTCATTAATGAGTCTTGAAGTCTTTGACACACAGAGGGGGATGGGACTGTTCTAGATATTTAAATTATTACAATAATATGTCACTTGTCTTTCTGTCCAGCTCTTAAAATACAGTGCAGTTCAAGTGCATACCAGCTGTTGGAGCAGATTGGAGAGTATGTGTTAGTATGCCGTGGGAATTTACAAGTCAAGGTGTGTATGCAACATTTATACTCGGCTTTTCAGGGAGGAGAGTGTGAAAGTACCCTGGTGTCCCTGAATTTTAACCCATGCAGTCATCTACGTCTCAGAGTCATTGGGTTAGATTATTTGCTGTCCCCGAAGAGAGCAGGCTCAGGTTTTAAATCAGGACCAATTCCATGGGCTTGTTCTTGGGACAACCCTGATAATTCAGAGATGAAGGACTTAGCCAAACTTGGAAGTACTGTGTGGCATGTCACTTTGTCATAACTGCTTGAAATCAAACAAGGTCATTCAGAGACATCATAAATCATCGTAAGAGTTCCGTAAGAGGACTAACACACTTCTAGAGCCAGTTTAGGATGACACTTCAAAGAATTCTTTTAATCCATAGTACTGCCACTGTCTTTTAAAGAAAAGTTTTATGCCTCAGTTTTCCTGTATGTAAAATGGCTGACAGGCACATCAGTCTCCTTTTGGGACTTTGAGTTGTAATAAGACAATTATTACACAAATGATGGGTAGTATTGTAACCCCATGACTCATTTTCTTCCTTAGGGGAAAGGAGACATGGTAACCTACTGGCTTGAAGGTAAGAAAGCCCCTGCCACCCAGAAGGCAGTCATCAGCACTCCTGTGACTCTTCAAGACCCCAACAGAGCTTCGTTTAGTTTGATACCAGGTGTCCTTCCCAGTGATCCTCTCTCAAGTCCTGCTTATTAGCCACTCTAACTCCAGCATCCATCCTGCATGCAGTCTGTTAGATCAACCTGCTCAATTAGAAAGTAAGAAAAGAGATAGTATGCCCCTTTGGCCATGTGGATGTATTAGTTCAGACTTTATTCACATGTATCTCTCTCCCAGCAGTAGCAGGAAAAAAAACAGAAAAGCAAAAACTCATCTTGAGGAATTATACGTAAAACTGGCCCATCAGATACTAGTGCAGAAGGTAGCTCCCAGTGTTACTTGTTGGTTTGGTTTTAGTGGGTAATCCCCTGCCAGCAGCCTCCATCACTTCAACACCAGCTGGCTGGACATTCCAGCCTGCAAGTTGTTCCTACAGGAAAGAAGGAGACAGCATATTGTTGCTATTTGGTGGTATGACAAACCTTGTGGGTGTGATTGGTTTTGTGCTGTGAAAAAGAAAAACGGGATGTGTATTGTGTTAGAAAGCAAGGGCCATTGAAAGAGGAAGATGAAGCAGTGCAGTCATAGTGCATACAAATCAAAATGAGAATTTGTACTCCTGCTTCCGTTACATCTCCATTGCCTAGAGCATAGAAAGAAGATTAAGAAGGAAGGCTGGGATATTTCCACAGAGTGAACACTTGGTGATACCTGTCATCTTGGTACAGAGATCTCAAAATCTTGGGAAATAAATGAAAGAAATTGCATGCTGTTGTTAAACAGACGAGCATCCATTACAGCTGCCCTTGTCTTTGGCTGCCCTGGGATTCCTTAAAAACTGCTCTTAACATTAGCTTGCGGTTGATTTTACCAAAGTGGTGGTGAACCCACTGTTGCTGGCTAGCTGTCTGACTGTGAAATCAGGCAGCCCTCTGAGTCACTGTGTAATTTAGGACACGGTTTAGAAAAGGTCATTCCTGAGCAAGTATTTCCTGTAAAGAGAGACCCGCCACTACACATGGAGCTATCTCTTGATGAGCATGGTTCTGTAAGCATTGCTGGTGTTGACTTTCTTTAAAGACAAAGTATATGTACAGTGGACCCTGTTTATTCGTTTTAGGGTTCTATTTACTGCAATAAATTACCTTTCAGGGCTAATCTATTTTGAAGAGTTTAGCCAGTCCAATTGAACTGTCTAACAGAACGATATGTAAAATAGAGGGTGGAAAGATACCAACAGTCACAGCAGTTCCATCATAATGTGAACTGGATTGGCCAAAACTAGCTGGGACGAGGTGAAAAGGAAGGACTCTGAGTCACATAGCACCATTTACTCCTCCTTATTCTGTTCCCTTACCGTCCGGTCTGTCCCCAATCCTAGGTACAAGCACAAAACCGCACAGGTAGATGCAATTTTTCCAGTAAAGATTTATGTAGCTTAAACAAGCAGCTGACTAGTTGTCCATGTTCCCATGTAGCTGGCATACTTCTAATGCTGAATATGTGTTGTGTGATAGTAAGAGGAGAGTCACACTACAGTCCTTCTTCAGCTTCTGTGGGAAGTAAATACAGTGGTAATGTTAGTTTTTTGCAGAGATGCCTAATAGAGGTAGAAAGCTAGATCCTTCTGAATTACGGAAGACTTATTTGAAATCCACAGAAAAATATAGAATATTCTGAGTGAAATTCTGTCTGAGAAGTCTATGGGAATACTGCCACTTGAATGGGACCAGAATCTCAGCGAGGGACATACACCTTATTTGTAGTTTTAGAAAAATAAACCTTTCAGTTATCCAGAATCCAGAGATGTCCTTTAATACAACCATTTCCTTTATCCAAATGCTACCTAGATATTGTGAAACTCTCTGCTCTATCATAATGCTGCATGATCTATAATATATTTTACAGTATTCTTTTAATGAGTTAGCATTTTTTACATTTTTATTAAAGGTGTATATCAGAGGCTCTTCTATCAAATATGAATGTGAGAGCATGTGCTTTGTTATATGTTCATCTGTAGCAGTACTTCAGTTTTAATACTTCTGTTTTATTTTAGTGTTGGTTTTAGAATTAAAAACTTCAAAATTAGTGTCTTCTGAGTTTAAAGTCTTCTAACTAGAACTGAGTGATGAGTGGCCATTAGCAAGGTTGTTGGATTGACAGCTTTCACCACTGACATGTCCTTCAGTAGTATTAAAATTCTGCTGAAGACTTACTGACTTCAAGAGGCTTTGAGTCTGGTGGCTATCTGTAGAAGAGGTACATCTTGAAGAACACCAGTGTCAGCCTGCATCTCTGTTTTGTTATCTCTTGATCCTCTTCTCGAACGCAGCATCTCCAGAATGAGAACTAGATTATTTTCAAAGGACTGTTGAATCTGTGGTACCTGTCCTGATACTTCAAGCAGTAGTCCTTATTAATGTTAGTTTGTCTGAGGACTGTGATGATATGATCTTTCTTCCTCCAGAAGATAAAGTGCAGAGTAATGTATGTTATAGATGCAAATGGAAGTGTCCTCGGTCAAGTGGCAAGTATTTAAGATTTATCGCGGGTATTTTGACAGATGTAGTCAATCGCTACAGCCATATTTCATTGTCAACTACCAAAGCAACAGGCAAGTTTCAGGAACACGGGCTCTATTTGGTTACATGGATTTTTACTAGAAGTTAGATACAATGCAGCCATCATTAGAGATTATATGACACAGCAAATTCAGCAAAGGTGTTTGCAGCATAAAGCCTGTGAGATATGCTTTGCTTTTGCCTTCTGGGGATGGAATACTGCAGAGATAATTTTTTTGTGTATTATTCTGGCAAAACAGGCATAAGAACGTATAATAATATATCTATAGAATATATATAATATAGAGAAAATTATATATTCATGTGTATGTAAAACGTGCCATAAATATAACTATAGGGAGAGGTTAGTGCAAATCAATACTCAGTATAAGGGCATGAAATTGTTGACAATTGTTGCCTGATGTTTGAACTCTGCAAGCAGCTCAGCTTTTGAACCCACCAAGGGAACACAGAGTGGTGCTCTGAACAGAACTTCGTATACAAGGACAGGTGGTCTTTATGGCACCTGCAAACCATTTCACCGCTGTCCCGTTTCGTCTGTCTAAATCTAAATCCTTGTTTGGGGCAGCACTTATGACTGATGTTACTGCAAATTCAGATCCCCAGAGAGTCCTGTTATAGCTCCTGCCCAGGAAGTGTAGCAAGGAAGCTTGTTATGGCTGACACTGTAGCTGCTGACCAAAGGCCTGGTGACTTTGGCAATGCAGGAAGGCATTTAGGGCTGGAAAAGCTGAAGTATGATAACCAGCACAGTGCTCATCTCTGAGATGCTTTAAATACACAGATTCACATCCCAGATGTGGAGTTACTCAGACAATCCGGCAAGTATTCTTTTCTAAAATGGCACTCTCCACAAATAAATATGTGATGTGTTCCTCCTTTTCTAGGAGATTATGTTCCTAACAGAAAACGGCAAAGCAATTGTGATACTGGAGCTGAAGAACTGATACGTACTTTATAGATCACTTCAGATCTTCACTCAGTAGCCATTCATTGTCTGTGGTCATGCAAAATAATGCAGGGGATACTAATACTGTATTCATGATGTGGTGATTTTATGGTGATTTTTTATGGATTTTTTTGATTATTATATATTGCAGGTCCAGATACATACAGGTGAGGATGCAGGCAGGTACATTAAATAAATCAGACAACACAAAAATTGACTTGTGAAAGTCTTTAATTAGATCGATAAACCTTCACTATATTATTTCTGTTTGAATGCTGAGGAACAAATTGAATAACCACAATATTTAAAAAAATCCCAACAAGTAAAAAAAATGGTTAATGTATTTCCAGGTGTAAAACCTCCTAGATTTTATTCAAACATTGGCATTGGAAAAAGACTGTGTTTTGCCAACGAAAGTTAGTCTTTATCCCCTAGATTAGGTAGCAAACATCTTTTATTTATCTTGTTATCAATATGTGCAGAGGGTTTCCAGTTCCATGGTTCTTTCTATGTAAACAGAAAAGTTATCTGCTTCTTCCTACAGCTAATTAGTCAAACCAGAAAAATGAATTTATTTAAAGAAAAGTGGAATGAAATCAGGTCTTCTTTGCAAACAGTGCAAGGGCAGAGTATGAGCGTTTAGCCTGACTGTGCAGTCAGAGGATGCAGGATCTCTTGAAGATCTGTGTATGAAGAGATTGGTATAAGGTTCCCCGGCATGTAGAACTTCTCTCTCTCCTACCCCACTCAGACGCCCAAAAGTTATTAATAGCCCTTCCATCTAAATTGACCTCAATCGTAAGAGTCTTTGGTTTTTTAAGAGTGTCTTTCTGGGGCAGTCTTTTCAGACCAGTAAAAGGACAAGGCTATGAAAGATTATTCTGATTATTCTCCAGCTGGCTGCCATCTGCTTTTCAGCTAAGGAGTACTCTGTCCTCCTAATTTCTGTCTGAATTTCCCCCTACTTCACACCACTCAGTGTAAAACACTGGATTGTACGTTATTACATTCAAAGATAAAATCATTTGCAATCCAATGTTCTCTCCAAAGAAAATAGGGGAAAATTCCCTCTCCTCCAAATTTAAAATTGGCTAAAATGCACTTTCTGATGTAGAGGTATAAAATAACCAGTTTGAAATGTGAAAGAATGGGGTTTGTAGAATTTGTTTGTGTGGGAACCCTAATGACTGGAACCTTCCAACGAGCATGCCTGAGTCTACATGATGTTATTTAGCATCCCATAGTATATTAACCACAGTCCTCCAGTTCAGACGGGGAACAAAGCTATGCCATCTTCTGTATTTGTACCTCATCTTTCCACTGCACTATGTCTTAAGTGCATATGCATCCTTTTTGGGACTAGCTTCTAGTGCTGAATTTAACAGTTTTCATACAGTACTAAGTTTGACCTCGAAGCTCGACATGAAATTTTTACTGTTACACCTTTGGGGACTTTGCCTTGGATTTCAATGGCAATAGAATAGGTACTTCCTAGCCAGTGAAGGCCAAATATGAAGCTACTCTAGTAGAACCCTTATGTTCATAAGTATGCATAATTGCTAATGATTATCACTGCATTTCATAGTAAAATACAATGGTGTGCAAATAAGTGTTTTGATGAGATTCTGGAAACGAATCAGCATTCCTGGCATCAGATCCCTACTATACACCAAATTTTTTTCTGTAGCTCTTGCATCCTGCCTCCAGGCAGAAGAACACTCTCTGTCCCTACCTGAAGAACCTGTTCAGGCTAAGCTGCCGAAGACAAGCAACGCATATGGAAAAATGCACTAAACATATTGCCTATGAGACCAGAACATAACAGTTACTCTAAGAAGTATTGAAATACCGTCTGTGAAGCCTTTTTGGTCTCTTTTGCTTTCATGAATAATACCTCTTTTTCTGTTCTCGCCTCACTAGAACCAAATACAGAGCCAGATTTTCAACGTATTTAACCCTTTTCCACTCACTAAGTAATGAAATTGTGGGTTGAAAAAAATACTGGTACTGAATCTGTCCGAATTGACCAAGGTTTCAAGGCTTTTACCAATGGTTTGGGGAAATGCTGAATGCAAAGCACTGGAAAATTTGAGTTTGTGAGTGGCAATAGAACCAGGATTTTACAGAGGTTATAATGAGTCATGGTCCTAGGACATTTAAACTCTGTGTACCCTGTTGGAATAACTGTGTCCGTAAAGAGCCACAACGGAGTTCTTAGAAAAATTCTCATCTCCTAAAATATGGAAGGAATTTTGAATTGTGATAGGCTTGAGACAGAAAATTTGGGTGAGGTGTCGGAAAGGCCAAGGGGTCCTCTGATCAGATCTCAAATTAATATATTGCTATGCTTGTGCATTCTGTGACCTGCTTTTGCAAACAAATGTGTAATGTGTATACACCTGTGCAGTGTTTGTAAGTAAAAAGATTAAGCCTGAGCACTTCTGTGTGCATCTGACAATAGGATAGGCAGGGCTAATCCTTGCAACTGTTCTAAACAGAAAATAAACTGTGATTTAAAACCAGTGATAGCTGGATCTCCTTGCCTGGTAAAGACGTACAGGGTCTGGAATTCCTCTACTAAGAGGACTGAGAAACTAAAGGTAGTGCTTACTCATTAAATTTTGCCAGACAGCATTAAAAGTGAATTCTAGATCCACTCTCTGTGTTGTTTCTAAAGACCAGACATAAAAGGGTACTACCAGAGAAGTAACAAACCTGCCGACAGTCGTCCCAGTAGGGATTGCATGTTCAGACTGGCTGCGAAGGAGAAATGGGCTCAGCGTGAGCTGCTTTGCAGATGAAGCCCCATGCTGTGTGTTAAGAATGTGTCAAGAAAACTCCTCTAGTCTACATATTAGGAAACTCCTCGACAAGTTTTATGTATGATTCATATTAGAAACTTACACAGAAACCTTTCAAGACTCAG
The DNA here is from genome assembly GCF_000708025.1 of Charadrius vociferus. Lineage (NCBI taxonomy): Eukaryota > Metazoa > Chordata > Aves > Charadriiformes > Charadriidae > Charadrius > Charadrius vociferus. Next base: position 580,860 of record NW_009647211.1, read on the forward strand.
CAAATCTCCCATGTCAGAACTGCATTCTCTAGCAATATGGCTTTACTGGCAATGTGTTGAGATTCAAGTTTCTGAGTGCAGATTGTGCTCTGCATATAAATAGATCAGCCCCTAAATGCTCATGAAAATCAGGCTGGAAGCGCCTTTGAGGCCTGACAGTCACCCATCTCCTACCCATCTCTACAGCACCTTTAGCGTGAAAGGTATTATATAGAGATGCAAAATGCCTGTGCTGCAAGAACTTACAATTTAGTTGGATGTCTCAATGTAACAGCTTACAAGGGATGGGTGATGTAGGGTCAGATTCCACCACCTCAGTCAAGAGCAGGAGCTCACTCTGCAAACAGTCTGGTATGGACCAGGAGAAATGCTGGGAGTGGGTCACAGTGGCTGTCACTCTCCTAATTGCAACACAATAATTAATTACTGGAGCCAGTACTGTGGAGAGGTTGGATCGGATGGGGAGGAACCGCCTGTGGAAGAGCACCACGTTTCTGCAGAATGTAGATCAAGAGCATAATACTGGTCCTGAGGGACACACACTCTGCGCACACTCACCTCCCACTCGTTGGCTTCCAGGCAGAAAGGACCCACTCCAGGGGTTTAGTGCTCCAGGGGGACAAAATGCACACTGATTGAAAATCCCGATTTTCTGTTAAAGCCTTTGCAATGACCAGCTTGTATGACTGTAAAAATGCCATTTATGATGATAGAAATTTAAACAAAGCAACACAAAATTGCCTTATGTGCAGTTGATCTGTGTATCGCGTTGTTTCTCAAAAGAAGGTAAACTCCGCGGTAGCACTATGACACATGCTATTCTGAAAATAATTTTTATATATGTTAGGAACCTTCTCTGAATGTCTAAATCACTGGTTTTCTTCAAACGCTAATATATGCTTTGCCACCTATCGTGTAGGACCTAGCAATATGTGGCAATAGACTTCAATGAGACCAGGCATTAACTGCACAAACAGAGCTCCACTAAAACTGCATGAATTTTTTGGGGGGAAGCATTGAGGAGAGAAGTGGGATGATGACCTAGAGGTGTTTTAAAGGTAGCAAGGGCAGAAAGAAGCTCTCATCTCCAGGCCATGGCTTGGAATCACACCCCAAGCTGTGGTGTCCTGAAGCCAAATTCAGACCCAGGACTAGAAGCTGCCTCTGAAAAGCAACGTGATTATTCCTGCTTGTTCCAAGATTAGCACTGGTCCCAGAAGTTCTAGTGGCCATCAGAAGAGACCACATGAGCTGAATGAAAAAAAGCCCCAGTAATTCTCTGGCCTCGGCATGGTATCTGCATAAAAAGCTTGAAGCTGCTGTCATGCCATTTTTGATCAAATAAGCAGTAGATTTCTACTGGCAAAACTATAGTGTATGAAAAAAAGCTCACTTTATTAAAAAAAAAAAAATCACACCAAACTTTCATTTTTAAATGGACAAATTCTTATTTTTTAAACGGCCAAATTCATCCATTTCCATTCATTCTTTGTTTAACTAGCAGAAAATAAAGGAAAAATCATAGAAAAAGAAATTCAGAGGCATTAATAATATATTTCTTTAACTTCAAATTCCCACGTGTTCAATAAAATCTTTAGTGGATTATGGTGGATTAGCCTAGAAATATTGCTTAAACTTGTATTTTGTTATGAACTCTTACCTCAGATAAATGAACAGAGGAAAAACATTGCCTGTAAATACTGCATTTTAAATACACTTTTTTTTAATATCTCTTTCTATACTGTGGGAAATTTTAACTCCCATTAAACTTTGCTTTAATGCAAACATTCTCTTGTTTTCTACACTAAGAATGGAATAAAGCACATGACTCAGATCTGCGTGGCTGTATCTCAAGTTATGTATTTACCATTCCATTTTTCACTAGTTTGCCGCCTTGCCTTGTAAAACCCCATATAACATTTGACAGAGAACATCTAATCCCAGACGAAATGGAAAAACTTGACCTCTTCCTATATATATTTGCAGAACTGTACAAATCTAGGTTCCCAGCAGGCTGACGCTTTGCTCTCTTATGCAAGGCGAGCGATTGCTCACAACCCTGGCAAAGGCAGTACGTGGCCACCAAGCAGCCTGTTTTCTCATGGTGGGTCTCACCTTCAGGGGTGCTGCTCACCCATGGATGGGCACACGATGAGACCCTCACCTGCCTCCTTGTGGAACAGAAAGCAATGAAAGACCCTATTCCTCATCACGTACATCAACAGTATTTCAGCTGTTGGCTTCAGAGGTCATGAAATAAGACTTCCCAGTGCCATCAAAGAGCTACTCTGTACATTGCAGAATAAGGTCCTGCAGTGACTAAGCCTGCGGGAGACAATCTGCCTGACAACAACAGAGTGCTTTTATGTGGAAGTGGGAGTTGAACATGTCAGGGATAGGGTCTGTTTTTGTGGCGTTCCTTTGCTCAGCAGGTAAAACTTGGGTTGTACAGGCTGTGTGTGTTTGTTTATTCCCACAGTAATGTTGCTGCACACCAGAGCAGCAAAGATGTCTGTAGCCACCTATTGAGAGGTTTTACCTGACTCAGACTATCTAGTATTTTTTTTATTTATCCTAACAGCATCCTGGAGCACCACCAAAAACTGGCCACAGTGTTAACAAAACATCTTGTTTGGTCTGAAAGAAATCAAACTATGTTATGCAAAAAATTGTATTTCCTCCTTCTGGAAACCTCTCCAGAGACTGGTTGTCTGTAATGATTGAACCTAAGTTTCCAAACAAACTAGTGGATACATAAAGTTTCCATTCACTTTCCAAACAATTCCATGGGCAGCAAAGAATGGCTTATTTCAGTGGAAAATTCCTTGCTACTTTCTACACAAGATCTCAGGTTGCTAGAAAAGAAAGGCTGTTTTTCTTCTTTCTTACCCTGGTAATTCAATACATTTGTCTGGTACAACTTACGGTTGACAAAAAACAGCTAAGAAAGAACAGTTATTTAGACTTCCATCAGAGAGAAACTTTTTGGAGTTGCGAGAATTTAGTTACAGAAACTGGGGCTTTGTGAGATGCTAGCAAATTGCTCTGTGCTTTAGTAACCATTACCCTAAGAGCTTAACCCTTAGAGCAGCTGCTTAGCATGCACATCGTATTGTACCACGTCTCTATTACCTACATCATAGAGGCCAGGTAAGATTTTATACACAGCCTGGAACACGCAATTTACTGTTGGACAGAATAGCCAGGATTCGCATTTCTGCATGCAAGCTGCAGGTTCAGATTTTGAATGGTTAACCCTTGCTACTCGCTTCATATTTGTCTTGCTATATATCCGTAAGCTGTGAACAAAAACATCTGGCAGCCAGGTCCTCCATTCCCTCCCCCAGCAAAGCATGGCTTTGAGACCCCTGAGTGGATGGTAACCATTTATGACCCCTAGAGAAACATCTGGCATTTCAGAAAAGGCACACAAAAATGACATTATCAGAAGAGTCAGATCCAGCACTGAACACAAGCCACAGAAGTCTATACCCTAAGCGACTTTAGAGGTACTGAAATGTACTTTTAAGACCTGAGTCCACCGACATTTGCTCCTAGTCTCTGCAAGAACTGTGTCATGATCATGTTGTAATCTCCTTGTCAAGTATGCCAATAAAATCCAGAAGTGTTAGAAACATTCCAGTGAATGTGATACCAATGGGGAGTGAAGCTAAAACCTGTACCTTGCATGCGACTGATGATGGATTAGCCTTTGAAAGCTCCCCTGAGCCTACCTGGCTCCTAGGATAGTTTCAGAAGAGCCCACAGGGTCACCACATTGATTCCTTGAAGCACAGAAAAATAAAATCCTGCCAGGAAGATGAAGGAAGAGAGAGAAATCACTTCTACACTCCCTAACATCAGCCAGCTATTGGAGTGCATGCTGACATCTCTCAATCCCTGCCAAAACAAAGTGACACTATTGCTAAAACCTATTCAGCTACAGAGCACCACATTCTTTCTTACAGACAGCTCCAGAGTTTTGATTCAGCTCTTGATCTCAGCTGACAGCCACTGCTGCCCTCCTGCCAGTGTGTCTACGGGCTTGGGTACAATAGGCAGCAGGAAAGAAGGGAAAGGGAGAAAATAAAATTAAAATGTAACTTCTTTTTTTTTTTTTTTTCCAAAATGAAGAATTGAATTCTTTAACCTTTAAACATGCTTGTTTACTTACAGAAAGAGTATTTCAGGCACAAAAGGTTTGAGTATCAGTCACATACCAGGTTAAATTGTAATAGTATGAGGATTGTCCCATGCAGTGCAGTCAGCTATATTTATCCCCTATCAAGAAGTTGAAGTTGCAGTTTTTGTATACATACATATATATAAAGTATGCATCTTTCACACTATGGTCTCCTGGTCTGAGTTGACTCCAGTGGGGTTTATGTAACAACAGTATCTGTCATAAGGGCTGTTCTCCTTGTAAGAGCAGACAATGATACTGTCTTTAGGAGCAACAAAAATGTTGTCTTCGATGTCAGGGCAATCAGCGTTGTCCCTGATGGGAGAAGAGCTCTTCTTCTCCAAGGCACTGTACATGGAGCCATCTCCTACGAACACATTCCCCGGCATCTCTGGGTAACAGGTCTCCAGGTATCTCAGCATCTCCTCCTGCTCCACCTTTCTGATGAGGCTCTTGCATTCTCCCATGGTGGTGGTGGTGGTGGTGGTGCAGATGGACACGGAGTCCTCACCCCGCAGCACTCTCCTGTCCTTCTGATATGCTTTCTTGGCCAACTCATCGCAACTCCCCTTGCCAGACTCCAGATCTGAGGGGGTCCTCAGCAGCTCCATGACATCCCGGTCCTTGACTTGCTTGCAGCATGGACACTTGTTCTTGGGCCACTTGGTACAGCCGTCGGTCTTTCTGGTGAGGGCGATGGCAGCGATGCCCGGCAGGCAGATGGCCGGCCCGATGGCCAGCAGCGGGATGTCCCCCAGGGTCTCTCCCTTGATGCCGGACACGGTGAACATAAAGCCAAACACCAGGAAGACGCTGACCAGAGCCACCACCAGCCCCGTCCGGGGGTTGATGTCATCAGGTCTCATGGTCCGCACCATCCTGCCGGTGTGCGAGGGACCACTTTCCTCCACCGAAGCAGCCCCTCGGGGCCAG
>NW_009647211.1:586389-593849 GCF_000708025.1 Charadrius vociferus
GCCAGCTGCCGCCCCCCCGGGCAAGGGACTGGGTCCCGACACGGCTTGAGAAAGCCGTGTCTGCCCCCACCCCGCCGCCCTCAAAGCCCCTGACTTCGAGGGGCTGTGATTTGCGGAGCAGATCCTCCTCCGGACGGAGAGCAGTCCTGCTCTCCTCTTCCCGAGTTGGGTGCAAGCGGAGAGCAGGGCTTTCGGAGATGCTGTGCTGCCGCTGAATTTCATCCTGGAGTCGGCTCTGAGACATGAAGCCTCTCCCGGTGTCATCCCCTCCCCAAGACCCCAAGAATGAATCTAGCTGTTGGGATGCACCTTGCAGGGTCTCCCTTGGTGTCCAAGCCCCACCATAAATTGGCCGTGATGGTGACGTTCAAAGTCCCTGTGTTTTAATACATGTGTGATGGTAGTTCAAAGTAAGCCCCACCATCCGAATGAATAGAGGAAAGGATCTGAAATGTGTGGGAATGTGGAAAGGCAGGAGGAGCCTTATGAGCAGCAGTGTTTTCAGGCAGGTTGCTTCAACATTGAATGTGCCAGTGACATAAAGGAGTAAACGCGTTCACTTGGGGCAGAGATACTGGGAGATAAAAAGGAGTGATACCACAAAGTGTCCAAGAGAACAAAGAGAATAATAAAGGACATTCTGAAGGAAATCGTGAAACCATGGTTTCTTTAAGTTTTTCCATTAACACGATTCCTTTTCCTCATCCTAAAAATTTGGAAAGCTCAGAGAAGCCATTTTAGAAAACACCCAAACACCCCTCATCTTTCAGCCGTGAAAAGGTCTGGGTTTTATTCGTTCTCCCTACAGTACAACAAAGCACCTCTATGTTGTAGATTTCCAAGTTGACTTGCAGAAAACAAGCCCAAGAACATCCTTTCATTACTGGGCACAACTCCTGCCTTACAGCACAATTTCTTCATAAACGGCATGTCAAGTGATAACTTACGTTGTCTTAATTTCAGGGAAGAATAAGTGTGGGAGGAGAAGTACACACACTGGACAGAGGTTTCTAAGTCGGTGCAATGGCTTGGTTTTCAGATTAAAAGTTTGTAATGGACCATGATTGTCATCTGAACTTGTCCTCCTGAAAGTTGTTGTCATGGTTTCAGCTGGTATGGAGTTAACTTTCTTGCTAGCAGCTGGTATGGGGCTGTGTTTTGGATTTGGAATGAGAGCGGTGTTGATGGTGCACTGGTGTTTTTGGTTGTTGCTAAGCAGTAAAGGTCTTTTCTGCTCCTTGCACCGCCCCACCAGCGAGTAGGCTGGGGGTGCACAAGAATTTGGGAGGCAACACAGCCAGGACAGATGACTCCAACTGACCAAAGGGATATTCCATACCACACAACGTCATGCTCGGTGTATAGATCTGGGGGAAGAAGAAGGAATGGGCGGACATTTGGAGTGATGGCATTTGTCTTCCCAAGTAACCATTATGCGTGGTGGAGCCCTGCTGTCCTGCAGATGGCCGAACACCTGCCTGCTGATGGTGTTCTGCAATCAGAAGTGTTTTTCACTCTTCTGATTCTCTCCTATATCCCAGCTCAGGGGAGTGAGCGAGCGGCTGTGTGGTCCTAGTTGCTGGTTGGGGTTAAACCACGACAGCTGTCTAGTAAAATCCATGTTGAGCCTCTCACCTGTTGCTGAGTGGGCTGAAACAGGAATAATTTGGACTCTGTTAGGAATACCCTCCATCTTGACAGAAAGACTTAAAAATCAAAATCTTCCTGTTAGATTTCAGCTCAAGTTAACTTCTGCTTTTTTAAATGTGCAGGATTTTTCAGGGTGAGCAACGACTGTAGCTTCTCAGCTCATTTTCTGGAGTGAGAATTTGCTGCTTGTTTCCATCTGCTGTTATTCAGATACACAGCTTTTATGTCTTCACATTAGAACGAATAACGCCTTTTTCACCCCTCTGCTAAATTCTGGATGAAAGAAAATGATTAACCTTCAACCAGTCTGTCCCACATAGCTGAAATGTTGTAAAGGTTATGTTATGAGTAGGGCTATGTTGGTAAGCAATGCCATGAAACTCACCATTGCTGCTCCCTGACCTTCCTTCACCTCACCTCGTACATTTGAATAGTCTTTAAGATTTCCTGTTGGGTTGGAAATTGGTCTTTTGCTGAAAAACAAACTATGTTGCTTGGGAATGGCAATTAGCTGTAGCTGTATTTATCAAGTCCTTCAGAGAAAGGAAAACTGCATCAGTAGATGACACAGAAATGTAAATATCATTAGTAGCATCAGTGGAGGGGAAAAAATACTGTAGGAACTGCAGTACATGTCAGAAGATCTAACAGGAATAAAAACGGCCCTTCAAATTTAAGTGACAGGGTTACTGAGATGGAAAGAGAACATCTACTTTGGAACAGAAAGCTGTTAGTGGGCACAAAAATACTTACAGAAAATGTCAGGACAAAGGTGGAACTAAATGCGTCCAATTTGTCCCTTTGTGAGTGGTTTCCAAGACTAACAGTATGAAGATTGTATGCTTCCTGGGGGGCATAGAAAAGGGAAACCAACCACCCTATTCCAGAAAAGCATGCCACAATTGTTTAAATTGTCTTTCCAAGCTAGAAATCAAGAGATCAGCTAGTGTCCACTTACACAATTGAGCAACAGTGCAAATGGGTAAATTTTCTATCCTGTTCATAACTAGTGAAATAAAATGGCTCCTTTGAGGTAAAGCATGTTTCCATTGTGCTGCCTTACACAAAAGGTTTGGATTAGCTAGCACAATGACTGAAAATCCAGAGTATTAACTGAACAGATGACGATGGTGATTAATGATTTTTATTGCTATTAGCCATAGCTTAGACTGTTCACTCAAAGCAAAACTGGAGCTGAACTTAGGGAAATTGGTGGTGTGGAAGCTGGAAAACTGCAAATTAGAGCTGACTTCAAATTGAAAATAAAGATTTTAAATAAAGAGCTAATTCAAAGTGCAGTGACTATTGTCGTGTTAATCATGGAATACGTCGCGGGTGCCCAAAATTGTTTAGCCCCCTTTTTTATCATCTTGATTTATCAAATGTAAAATATTTAAATTTGAATGTTCCCGAATGAGTAAATCACTGTTGACCGTTAGTTAGGAAGCTGGGAACTTTAACATGTCAAAGACCTGAGAGCCATCAGCAGCCCTGGTCTCGTGGTGGTCTGAGCCCAGTGCATCTATACAGGAAGAACTTGTCCTTCCGAAAGGGTCAGATCCCTCAGATAGGTATGACCCCATCTTCTTTTTCATCTCCACTACTTGTAGCACTTGCCAGCTCAACAATGCAAATGTCCTCTAGCCTGCAGGTCCTGACCAGTTGTATTGATGCTAAAATATCAAGAATCAGACAATCTGGGTTGTTAGTGTTTGAACTTGAAGTAATGTTTTAGCTCAATGGTAGGCTGTTTCTTAATTACCATAGGGCAACTAAAACAGCGATCTAGATAAACAACTTTGCATGTGCTACATCATTTCTGGTTTTATGTAGGTTTGATGGTACAGATCAAAAAAGAATGGAGCAAGATGGATGCAGTGAAAAGGGTACCAGTTGAGTGACACTTAGATAAATTTTCCTGACACTTCTTTCTTAAACCCTTCTCTGAATCTTCTGTTTTGCAGATCTGATTGTCCGCTTCAGTCAGTGGCTTTGTGTAAAAGCAAAGCCTTTCTCTGACCAGGCTGTACTATAAAACACATGGTGTGTACGTAGCGTGTGTAGCATATTTTTTAGCATCCTAAAGGGAGACGCATCTGGGAGGTGGAGTTTTGAATTAATACATTACAAGTGACAGCTGGCCTGTCTATAACATTTCAGCCATACCACACCAAGACTCCACAAGTCTTTAGCAACATCACGGTGGAATGAGACTCTCCTTTCCACCTTCCAAGCTCTGTGGCAATGCTAAAATTTGACACAACTTGATACTGCTTCTGAGTGTGGGATCATTTAAGTCCTACCTATAATTTGGACATGAAACACAGGACTTGTTTTGCTGAGAAGTTCTGTGTGGGTTGGGATGCTCAAGTTTCAAGCTTTTACAGCAATGCTTTTGTGCACACATTTGAGCTGCCCCATTAGCTTGAGTAGACAGACTACTGTCATTCCGCTGAGGTCACTGGCACTTCAAACCTGCTCAAGAGCTGCTTCACAAAGTCCTTCCAGTCTGCTATCTATAGCAAGTACTCCTTGTTGAAGGTGGGTGCTGAATGCCACCTCCGTCTCCAACCCTTCTTTAACATTGGGTTTTCTTGGCCACATCAACAAAAGAAAATACTTACTAATTTCTTTGTGCTGTGCAAATGTATGCTGTGATCCTCATACGCCTCAATTTACAGATTTTTTTTTCCCATTTGTAAAAGCTTTGTTCACCCAGCTCCACATACCAGAATTACCTAATTTACATTTCTTAGGGGATCTGTCTAACTAGACCCTATGGCTCTTCCATCCCTCCTAACCACTGTCAAAGCCCCAGGTAGTTCTCTGTCTCTTCATGTCCTCAAGTACAAGTTCACCTGAGGGAGGATTTTTAGACCTTGACTGTTCAGTAGTACCCCTGGGTCTTGGTCTTTATAGGCAATCACTTGTGCTTGACTGCTGCTTGCTGGCGGATTGACCGCAGGTCAGATGTGAAAGGACTCTGCTGATGAGAGAGTCCTATCAAGAACCAAGTAGCAAAAGGGAAGTAGCAGATGCCTGAAGGGCTGGTGCTTTGCCACCCAGCCGTCACACCAGGACAAGGATTCAGAAACCCTGGTAATGAGTCATGCATCAGTCTTGAGGTGACCTCGGGGACTTCAGCAGGGTGGCTGTGGAACAGGTATAGGCTGTTGTATGAGTCACAGCATCAGAGAGTAAATTTGCACCACAGGAGAAAAACCCTGCCCATATAATTCTATGGGAACTTTGTCTGTCTGCATCATTCTGCCTGGTGCTCTTTTTCCCTTTAGGATACTTCTGATTAAATATACTTTATTTCTTCTGACTAGAAGTGCTCAGACAAAAGATGCCATAATTTCAGAGAAGTCGCCCACAAGTACTGTGCGTTATGCATAACGGTGAATAATAGGTATGTTGATTTGTCCCAAAGAACACAGCAAACTGAAGCCCACACTTCTTAAAAAGGGTGTCTAATTGGAGTCTCTCATCTGTGGAGAGAGGGAGGGAAAATAACCCATGTCGGGTTGTCTTGACCTAACTCTACAGAAGAAACTAATGATTTCAAATGTGCTGAAACACCTTTAAATCAATTTTAAGCATAATAATGTAGAAATGACCACATATTAGGGCACTTAAAATGACTAATTCTCTCTGGGAAGCTTGCTAACACCCTTCCTGTCTGGTTAGGAAAAGTTAGTAAAAAACTAAGCAAACTGATCAAAAGAGTACCGATTTGTGTTACTTGCAGGCTCTGGAAGACTGGAACTTCCCAAGCCAACTAAACTTGAAGCAAATGAAAATTGGGATGGTTATGATAAAACCCCTAGGCTATAGCTCATTTAAACAATGCAAATACTCTTTTTAAAAATCATCCCGTGGTGTGAATATGAAAGAAACAGTGTCATCTTTGTCATAACAGTCCTGATTGCCTCTCCTCTGATTACGTTGTGCCACATCTGCATCTTTGTCAAGATGTAGCAGTTAATCCTGGAAACAATTTCCAGGCATATGAATGACAAGAAAATAATAAGGAGCAGTCAGCATGGATTCATGAAGAGAAGTCATGCATGACCAACCTGATAGCCTTCTACAATGAAATGACTGGCCTGTTAGGTGAGGAGAGAGCAGTGAATATTGTCTACCTGGACTTCAGTAAGGCCTTTGACACTGTCTCCCATATGATCCTCATAGACAAGCTGTTGATGTATGAACTGGATGAAGAGAGAGTGAGGTGGATTGAAAACTGGCTGAATGGGCAGACCCAAAGGGTGTTGCTCAGTGGCACAACATCTAGTTGGATGCCAGTGACTAGCAGTGTACCCCAGGGGTCAATACTGGGTCCTTTGACATCCTCATTAATGATCTAGATGATGAGGAATTTTGCAGATGGCACAAAACTGGGAGGAGTGGCTGATAACAGAGGGACATGCTGCCATCCAGAGGGACCTTGACAGACTAGATAAATGGGCTGACAGGAACCTGATGAAATTCAACAAGGGGAAGTGCAAAGTCCTGCACCTGAGGAGGAACAACCCCAGACACCAATATATGCTGGGGGCTGCCCAGATGGAAAGTAGGTTGACGGAAAAGGACCTGTGGGTCCTGGTGGACACCAAGTTGAACATAAGCCAGGAGTGTGTCCTTGTGGCGAAGGTGGCAAATGGTATCCTGGCCTGCATTAGGAATTGTATTGCCAGCCAGTTGAGGGATGTAATCCTTCCCTTCTACTCAGAGATGGTGAAGCCACACCTGGAGTGTCCAGTTCTGGGCTCCTCAGTTCAGTAAAGACATGGACCTACTTGAGAGATTCCATTGAAAAGCCCTTAAGATGATTCAAGGACTGGAGCACATCTCCTATGAGGAAAGGCTGAGAAAGCTGGGACCGTTCAGCCTGGAGAAGAGAAGGCTTGAGGTGGGGGGGGTGGATCTCATCCAGGTGTATAAATACCTGCAGTGAGGGTACAAAGAGGACAGAGCCAGGCGCTTTCCAGTGGTGCCCAGTGAGAGGACCAGAGGTGATGGGCACAAACTGAAACACAGGATGTTTCCTCTGAACTTTAGGAAACACTTTTTCTCTGTGAGTGTGACTGAGCACTGGCACAGGTTGCCCAGAGAAGTGGTGGAGTCTCCATCCTTGCAAATACTCAAAAGCTGTCTGGACATGGTCTTTGGCAACCTGCTGTAGGTGACCCTGCTTGAGCAGGGGAGTTGGACCAGATGACCTCCAGAAGTTCCTTCCAACATGTGCCACTCCGTGAGTCTGTAATGGCAGAGAAAATGACGGATGAGTGTGAGTGTGTGTGCACGGACTGAGTAGTCCTTCACCACGGTGTGCAGGGGCACTGGATGGAGAATGGCAAGACATGTTTTGCTGGAGAAGGAGGTGCAAGCCTCTCTCTTTGAAGGGGGTGAAACCTGCTTAGTGCACCAGGAGCTGTCAGAGGGGAGGAGTGTGATGTGACACAAGGCACAGGGCAGCTGTGTCCCTGAATAATGGTGCAAAGAGCTTTCTGGCCTTCTCTGAAGTCCCAGGGGAGAGTGATGTGCTAAGAGACAGGTATCCATCAGCTCTGCTGTCCCAGTGAGCAATACTCAGAGCCAGCAGTCAGGGCAGCCAGGGATCAAACCAACAGCATGTACGCGTTGTGCTATTCTCCTCCTCACGTCTGGCTTTCAGGTGCACCAGACACTGAGGTCAGGGAGTGACAGAAGTCTGTCCAGGCTTCCCTCCCACACTGTGAGCTGCTGGAGACTGCCTGAAGAAGAAACGCTGTCGGAGTCTGTACCCACAGGGACCAGCTGTGAAT